>NC_052503.1:13432906-13572123 GCF_016617805.1 Bactrocera tryoni | reverse complement strand
TGACTAATCTGCAAAGGACGTCACACAATTTTACACAAAGAAAATGTGAAGAGAGTAATGGTCATTGGTCTTACTGCATGTTTACCTATTGAACACTAAATACTGGAAGCCCTGTAACTACAGAAAACGAGTATGATTTTTCAAAAAGCTTCTTAGACCTCTAATGTATAATGCGACCTAAAATTGCAAATCATACGCTGAATTACTTAAATATAGGGACCTAGAGGAAAACTGCAAATGTGTTTTCGAAAATATACATCTCTTCTACAATTAACACGTTGAAACCAAAATTTATTATTGAATGAAGAAGTCAATGAAGAGAATGAACAGAAAGGATGAGATGAGAGAAGGAATATAACAATCCCAAACTCAAAACTGGGGAATTTTCAAGACAGTGATTGACTCCAGCTCTGAAAGTATTCGTCGCAGTACCCGCCGGGGGAAGCAGAGGAAGAGGAAGACCTCCACTCCGTTGGAAGGACCAAGTGGAGAAGGACCTGGCCTCGCTTGGAATATCCAATTGGCGCCACGTAGCAAAAAGAAGAAACGACTGGCGCGCTGTTGTTAACTCGGCTATAATCGCTTAAGCGGTGTCTACGCCAATTAAGAAGAAGAAGATCTGATTTTTAAGAAAAATGAATATAATTTTTTCATTGGATTTTAAAGGGTGATCCATTTGGGGTTTTCCTACTTCCCGCTATGTCTCAGATGATCTATCCGTTGAGTTTAATTTTCGATGACTCGTTAGAGAATTTCGACTGATAACTGGCGAATGACACGGGTGATGTTTAGCTCCAAGGCCTGAATCAAAGCGGCATACTCCTCATAGACTTTAGATTTTACATATTCTACTGATACCACTGAGACTAAATATGATAGTGTTCACAGCTCTGAACCTTCACTGTTTTCATTTGAGAAATGAAACTGAGACATAATATAAATGAATAGGGCACCTCTGATAAGCTTGCGAAAGGACTATCATCTCAGATAGGATATCATTGAAGATTTTTAAACTAAACTAACCAATATTTTCAAATATTGCATGAGAAAATGAGAGAAATTCATTTTGTGTTTCATATATATCAAGTAAATCGAAGAAAATTAAGTTAAAATGTCATAATCTTCCCACTTCCACGGAAATATTATAACTGGTTTGAAGCACTTAGAAGGTTCTTCTTATTATCTCTTAAAATTTTTGTTAGGCTAGATATTTTTGGAACTTCTTGGCTATGTTTACTTCTTGCATATGTTTACAATACTGCCTTTCGAACTAAAATATTGTATAATAATGTATATAATTTTTTTTGGCAAACGTATAAGGGTCGATATCCTACTCCTGACTCACTCGTACTTTCAATTCATCCAATATTAATTTTACTTAAATATTCTTTTAAACTATTATTTTCTACAATCTTTAGCAATATTTTCAAATCAAATAGCTGACTTTAAAAATAAGTTACATCAGTTATACTCGTATATTATACATCGTATACAATTGCCAATGCATACATACTTCCACTCATTACCCGGCTCATAAGCTTATCCTCTATTCTTCGTTCATACTTCCGCTTCCGTATATAGTCCACTCACCCTCCAACAAATGAAATCAGTTTTATTGCCTATGGCCTGGTCAAATCAACAAAGAATGATATAAATTTAATGCAATGCGGGTGCGCTTATTCCTATGGGATTGACCGGAATGCTAGAAATACTATCTCACATGCACTCATAGTACTGTACATATTCATACGTATGTATTGTATGAATATGTTTGTGGCAACGCTTGTGAGTAAAACGTTTGTCGGCCGGCCACTGGAGCTTCGCATGTGTGCAAGCAATAAAAGTGTCCATATTACAATGGATAGCCAGAAGTCAGCTCAATTCTCTACACACACACACACATAGTAACTAGAAACTAGTAGCACAACAATAAAGATGGGCGCAGAGTTTAAGTGAAGATAGTGCGCAAACGAACGGACACATGCAAAGTAAATTGGTGGCAGAGCTCTTGGGAAGCGCAAAAATGTTGCAAGGATACTTAAGGATAAAGCATTCGCATACATTCCTGGATATTGGAGTATCAGTCATAAGTGTTCGTGTGTGGCATTGAGTGGGAGGAAAGTAATCAAATTAAAATGTAGCGAAGCCTAAGTACATGTGTACTGAATAAGTATATAGTAAATAAATGTTTAATATTCACTACGCATTTTTTCAATCTAAGATCTCCCATGGATATTAACATAGTCGAGGATATTATTTTTAAGCCGAAAATTTACCTTCTAGATCTCTATTTCGATAACAGATATAGATATGGATATAGATATAGATATAGATATAGATATAGATATAGATATAGATATAGATATAGATATAGATATAGATATAGATAAAGATATAGATATAGATATAGATATAGATATAGATATAGATATAGATATAGATATAGATATAGATATAGATATAGATATAGATATAGATATAGATATAGATATAGATATAGATATAGAGTCTGGTAACAAAAATGTCAATAGCTTAAAAAATTTTGAAAAAATTATCAATTCAATTAAAGAACCACCCTAATGATCACTATTGGACCGCTAACTATACTTATTTGTTACTAAAATCAACCACCAATAAATAGCGCTAAACATGTTACAAGAACAACACAAATCTTTACGTCACTTTCATTTGTTGTTGCAATTTTCTTTTCACCAATACCACTGAGAAAACTTTTGCCTTTCGCATAATTTAGCTATAAAAACTATATTAATTCATTGAATGCTAAAAGCGAACGCCTTAACGTATGCAATAAAAAATTTCAAAACAACAAAAATACCCGCAGATGTGTGAGTTTGTGAACATTTCGATTTGTTTTGCATGCCATTGACGCATAAATACGAGATATGTGCAAAAATTTAAATACCAACAACAAGGCAACACCTTCTAGACCGCTTCCTTAGCAATACAGCAATGGCGCCTACACACGCTCGTTTGCATTGGTGCTTTGCCCCACCCACGGCGTGCCGCTAACCAAATGTAATTACCAGCAATCGCCTTTTAAGCCGCTTTGTTGCCACCGATGCAGACAATGGCAACCGACAAATAGCAAAAACAACAATAAACAGAGTTGGAAAACACAACAAGCTGCAACACAATTGCATATTTCCTGTGTCTGTGGTGAAACGGAAGTGAAAATGTTTTTACAGTACTGCGGCGCAGCTGATAGGAATGCGGCGCCAAGCATACATTGGAATAAATACATGTGAGCATGTGCGCCTAGTTAACCGTAGAGTACGGGCTTCTCCAAAATATAGAATTAGAAAATTTTAACAAAATATGTATGTTTCTAAAAAAATCGCAATATTGTGAGGAAGATATATTTTTATATTCTCCATCGAAAAAAAGCAAAATGGTCTTTAAAACTATTATCATTGACGACCCTCGTTTCAATTCAATATGATAACCCCGGCAAATTTTGGTTCAATTTCTATTAAAACACCCTCAAAATGGTCTCTTCAAAACTTCTTTAACTATTCTCTGAAAAATGAGATTCTACACCAAGATTCTGGTTTCTTCAGCATTATAAAGCAGCTAGAAATCTATATATCTAAGGAATATGGAAACGAGCTCCTTATGACTTTTTAAAGGATCGGGACGCCAGAACAAATATGTTGTATTCTACTTCAGTCGCAAAATTGTGTTATCTTCATATTCTGAATATTTTTTTAAGATATTTAGAACATAACCTAACTTCTAACCTAAGTAACCTACTGTCTACTGGGTGATCAAGTTTTAGGTATGTAAAAAGCATTTAGTGTTTACAACTGTATGTTTTTTTGAGTTACAGCAACTTTCTTAACTGCGTATGCAAATAAATTTTGCAAAAGCTGAAACCGCAAAAAACACGTCGGGTTCAACAAAACGGCAAATTGTTACTTTAGCCGAGGCATACTATGGCAAAAGAAGGAGCAGAAGAAGAGCTGCGTGCTTAAATTGAGGTTAAATGGAAAAGTTTTCGTGCAAAATTTTAATTACCTTTAATCAACGAACAGACAACAGACTTTAAAAAGAGAATTTATAGCAAAGGAAATAACGAATGGCTGCAAAAGGGATAAATAAAAGAATGCAATAAGAGACTATAAATAATCAAACTGCTTTACATGAACATACATATCTACATAGATATAAGTATGTAAAGAGCTAGCCACATTACTTTTCTATCATTGCAATTTGAACTGAGCTCACTCACTTAATTCGAAATAATTTGCTCCCTGGCGGATGCCTTGGATGCCTTTGGTACTTTAGATCTGCTTCGCTTTCTTATTCTTTTTTCCTCTTCCTCTTCCAACATTTAATCACATGCAAAACATATTGAAGTCAAAATAATCGCTTGATATACGACAGTGACACATCCCAAACGTGGCGAGACATTGCCACAGACCAAGAATCGCTCGCCCCACACCGCCCGACCATTCGCAAATGCCATCAATGGTTGTGTGAAAACCGCAAAATTTAATTCCCTTATCAGCAGCGAAACTGACAAGTGTCGGTTTAATGCAATTTTACACCATATTTAACACCATTCAGTGGTGCCACTGCCACTGCCACATAGCAGCACAAGGCCAGCTTGAGCAAATGAATTCTGGTGGGAGTTGCATGCGGCGCTGAGTGTAGGGTATGTGAGCTGGCAGACTGTGAGCTGCAGATTGTTTGATGGAGTTGTTTTGTTGTAAATTATATTTGAATAAATGGGGATATTAGTGTATGAAAATTTTCATAATTTAATATAAATTCTTAACGTGAAAATGTGGTGTATTATGAAGTCCTTGGATAAGAAAAGGTAGGAGGATTTATTAGATACTATGATATAGACCCTTAGTGTAAATCTGTCATAGCAAAAGAACATACAACTACTTCGTAGATGATATCATGAGATTGCCGCAAACATACTAGAGTGTACTACAAAAATAAAATAATAAGGGCCACGGGTAAAATATCGAGTAAAGTAGGGAAGTCATAAGGGTACTGTGGGACAGCATTTCAGGCTCCTTACGTACAGCTCCAACCGAAATTGGTTTTCATTGGTTTTCGGAAAATGCAAAAGAACAGCTGGTAGGATGTGGAGTGCCGTGCCGCAGCGGAGAGAAAACATACTGCCGACCTCGCTACGTTGCCGTAGACCACAACACATGCGATAGTTACCAAGAGTTGAAGAGAGAAAAGGCCGAAAGGCGTGAGTACGAAAAGCTTGACAAGATGGCCGAGTACGAAAATATGCGGCGACTAACAGAAGGTTTCAAGACCGGAGCATACTTTTGTAGAACCCCCAAAGGTGATCTAGTCGCCGATGCCCAGAGCATACTTAAATTATGGAGGGAACACTTCTCCAGCCTGCTGAATGGCAGTGAACGCACAACGCCAGGAGAAGGCGAACCCGATTCCACAATCGATGACGATGGAGCAGACGTTCCATTGCCCGACCATGAAGAAGTTCGAATAGCAATTACCCGCCTGAAGAACAACAAAGCGGTGGGACGAAAGCATGCCCAACGATTGGAATTTAAGTATGCTCTGCCCAATCCACAAAAAGGGAGACCCCACAATCTGCGTCAACTACCGTGGAATAAGTCTCCTAGACATCGCATATAAGGTTCCATCGAGCGTATTGTGTGAAAGATTAAAGCCCATCGTCAACAAACTGATTGGACCTTATCAGTGTGGCTTTAGACCTAGAAAATCAACAAATAACCAGGTATTCACCACGCGCCAAATCTTGGAAAAGACCCGTGAAAAGAGAATCGACACACACCACCTCTTCGTCGATTTCAAAGCTGCTTTCGACAGCACGAAAAGGAACTGCCTTTATGCCGCAATGTCTGAATTTGGTATCACCGCAAAACTAATACGGCCGTGTAAACTGACTTTGAGCGATACCAAAACTTCCATCAGGATTGGGAAGGACTTTTTCGAGCCGTTCGACACCAAACGAGGTTTCAGACAAGGCGACTCCCTTTCGTGAGACTTCTTCAATCTACTATTGAAGAATATAATTCGAGTTGCAGAACTAAATAGAGAAGGTACCATCTTCTATAAGAGTGTACAGCTGCTGGAGTATGCGGATATTGATATCAATGGCCTTAGTAACCGCGCCTTTAATTCTTATTTCTCCAGATTGGAAAAGGAAGCGAAGCGTATGGGTATGGCGGTGACTAAGAACAAGACGAAATATAATCAAATAAACAATCGACGCACTCGTGACTTGGCTTCCATGACACTGTTGGCAGTCATAACTTCGAAGTTGTTGATAATTTCGTCTATCTTGGAACCAGTATCAACACTGCCAACAATGTCAGCTTGGAAATCCAACGTAGAAAAACTCTTGCCAACAGGTGCTACTTCGGACTGAGTAAGAATTTGAGAAGTAAAGTTCTCTATCGACGAACAAAAGCCAAATTCTACAGGTCACTCATCATCCCCGTGCTGTTGTATTGTGCAGAGGCATGGGCGATGGGAACATCTGAAAAGCTGGCATTACGTGCTTTCGTTAAAAATAGTTCTGAGGAAGATTTATGGTCCTTTGCATATCGGCAATAGTAAATATCGCACTTGATGGAACGATGAGTTGAACGAGATATACGACGACATTGACATAGTTCAGCGAATTAAGAGATAGCGGCTACTTTGGCTAGATCATGATGTCCGAATGGATAAAAATTCTGAGACTATTCGATGCAGGACCCGCCGAGGAAAACAGAGCAAGTGGAAGACCTTCGCTCCATTCAAACCAGGTGATGAAAGCCCTGGGTACACTTTGAATATCCAGTTGGCATAAAACAGAAGAACGACGCACTGTTGTAAACTCGGCTATAACCGCGTAAGCGGTGTCTACGCCATTAAAACAACAGAAAAAATTTTGCTCACAATGTGTTCATGTTTAGACGTGAAACATTAAGATGTGCATCATCTTGTTAGAAACAAAGATCGTCTGCGTCGCTTCCATCAAGTTCCTGGAAAGTGAGTCGGTGAATCGTGTTGTAACGCTCACTATTATTTAACGGCTGCCTCATTTTGAAATAATTAAGACCCGATGGTATCGCCATGCCACAATCCGCACCAAATGGTCAATTTTTGTGGAAGAAAAGTTTATTAAAAAGCACATAGCTTTCACTTGTATGTGTAAGAAACAAGTCTCTCCGTACACAAAAAGAACAGCTTTCCTTGAGGGTATCTACGCCTAACTGAATCTATTGTGGAATCGCATTAAATAGGACAAAAAGAAAAAAATTTAAAAGCGAATAAATAAATAAATGAAATTAACCGCAACACACACCAACAAACTCATTGACAACGGCATGTAGGGCAACTGGCAAAAGACGCAGCGAATTTAATTGGATTTGAGTGTTTACCTGCAGAGTCGGGGGGAAGCAAGGGGCCAGCACATACACACAAGTAGGGCAAGGCAAGGCAAGGCAACTGCACCTTAGAAAACCGCTACAACCATGTTGGGGAACAAATGTGCGTCAACAAACCCACATACATGCATATCTACCGTTAGCTGTGTGTATGTGTAACGGTACAATGCGGCAGTGAGAATTCATGGCTTGGCAAACTTAATCCGGATTTCATTTGTTCGTGATGAAAGCGACGGAAGGCGGAAAACATTTGCGGAAAATCAGTCAACAAGAAAATAACAGCAACAACAAAGGGCGAAAAAGTTGTTGCTGTAACGCACACATAAGTTGATGTGTGCTTGAGACAGTTGTTGCTATTATTCGCCACTGAGCGCCGCTGCCGCATGCCGCAGTAACACTCGCGTGACTCATGCCACGACAAGTGCAGTGTCCAATGCAGCTAAGACAGTCGCAAGCGCGCTGACAAATCCAGCAAGTTTTAAGCTTTGTCTACAAGCACGGCCAACGACAACTGGCAACTGGCAGCCGACGTACGCCTATCGCCAACTGCAATGCGCTCAAGCGCTTCTTCGGCCTTCGCACTTGTCAGCGAGGCACTCGCTGCGCGTCCTCGTTTCGCTGGGTAAACCAATTAGTATTTTGCTGGTTTTAATTACAATTGAAATAAATAAATGTTGCATTAAAAACGCTTAATTTTAATTGCCATTGAGTTGTTGTTATTGTCATCTTTCACATTTTCCCCTCGTCAGTGGTGATAAGAAGGCTGAAAAAATAAAAAAAAATAAAAATAAAAAAGATGAGTGTTTAAAATGTAACAATTTTCATACTTGTGACATTTATTAATAATAATTGAATTAAGTTCGTGGATTTCATTGATGAATTTGTTAGCAATGAGGCGAAAAATTGGTTACTCATGGGCAATGTGAGGTTGTCTGCAGTTAACTGAAGCTTTACGGTTATGAACAGTTGATCTGACAGGTGAGATCATTAACAAAACGTCAAAAGCATATAAGTTAGCAAGCGGAAAATGTCAGTTCCATATTATAGAAGTCATATTCACTACACTTTAAATGAATTTTTCACTATTAATGTATTTATTCTCTAATAATTATTCCAGGAATAGTTTTTCATACATATTGTATATGTATTCAATATGACTCCAGTTACAAAATTTTATTCGACTGCCTCTATTATTAGTTTGGCCAACAAATGGCTTGGAAATTTTCGGTTTTTATCTAGGAATAATAAAAACACAGTGTGGAGCAGCAATACTGTAATATTTTCAAGGAGAGATTTGTAATCCTTATGGAAACAGTCTGCACATCTATTTCTTTATTATATCTTATGTCGAACTATGATTAGTCTATGAAATTCGAAAATTAAGGTTTTAAGGTCGGATAGTCAATGTTATAAAACTTCTAGCTAATAATTATAATAAGTATGTTATATAAGTATAAGTATATAAGTATATTTGCAGGGAGAACTGCTTTCAATATATACTCGTAATCACACTTTGTACAAAGGCGGCAGAACCGGTTTTGAAAGAGAATTTCTTAAAACGTCGATTAAATTATCACTTACCGAAAACTTTTATTCGCACTTAAATTTAATTTCATTATTATTATTAATATTATTATAAAGAAAATGTAATTCGTGAGGGGAAGTATGGAATATAGAATTATCTAAGAAGGCATATTGATTTCAGATAAAAATTTTAACCAGAATAAGCATATTACATAGTGGCTGTGTCAATAAACATACAGGGAATGTTCCAAAGTAAACAGGACTTAAAAAAAAAACAGAACAAATGGTTTTTTCGGCAAAATCAATTTATTTTATTCAAAATAGTCTCCTTCCGCTACAATACAGCTTTTTGCACGGTCCAAAAACATGTCGAACAAGTGTTTTAGCTCGTTGGCCGGTATGACCGCCAGTACGCCGGTGCAAGCCTTTAGAATAGCCTCTACGTCTGCATAACGCTTTCCGTTCATGGGCAAATGCATTTTTCCGAAAAGGAAGAAGTCGCACGGTGCCATATCAGTTGAATAAGGGGAGTGGTTAATGGTTAAAACGTGATTTTTGGTCAAATAATCGTCCTTCGAATGTTAGATTCTGAGCAATTTTTGGTGGTCAGTCAATACGTACGGAACAAATCGTACACACACCTTTCGTAAGCCCAAATATTCGGTCAAAATGCGATAAATCGATGTTTTGGAGATGTTCAACTCCATTTCCATGAATTTCACTCTGCTACGGAATAGGCAATCATCGCCATAAACTTGTTTCATCAATTGAAACGTGTCGGTAAAAGTTTTACCAATTTTAAAACAAAATTTAATTCTGGCTCTTTGTTCGAAGCTCACACACTATCGCACCGATAACACAAACATACTGACACTTAAAACGCAATAACTTCTCAATAAAATTCTCACTGAGTAATCTAGGAAGCAGATTCTAATGCACCAGTCGACTTATAAATGGCGCCACCACAGGTCGCTAGATTCCTAAAGTTCCTGTTTACTTTCGAACGCACCTTGTATATTCTAAGTTAAAATTTAAAACAAATAAAATTAACTTGTGTTTAAATTTGACGAGTAAGTAAATGGACGCATTAAAAAATACTTAGTAAAAAATTCCGGTAAATATATTTAAGAGATAAATACTTTTGTACTTTTTTCTAAACATAAAGTATCTTTATTTTCGTATTCCACACACTTATTCATCCGTTCATCATTTTGATTTTATCGGACTCCCTTCATTTTCCATTATAATTTGGTCCTTAACCGTCAAGTAAATTTTTTGGGACCTCTACTCGATGTGATTTTGGCAAAAGCTTCAGGTCTTTAGTTTTCATATCCAAAACATTATCCAAAATGTGTTGAGTCAATCTTAAGGGATTTATAGTAGAGATCCTATCAAACACTTGAGGTTGAGTGTACGCAATTTGTATGAATAAATCCAGGTCAACGTTGATTTAAATTTTAAATTTATTTCAAAATTTTAAAATTCCATTCCATAAATTTATTCATTATAATTGCGAGGAATTTAAAAAATGGGTTTTACAAGAGCTGGGATTTTTTCGAAATGCTTCCTTTTTTTGAGAAATGTGAATAACACAAGTTTAGAGTGTGGCAGTAATGGAAATAAGTAAACAATTTTAATAAGTGGTTAGAATTTTCAACTCTATTCGCAATTTAGAATCTCTTTAAAATAATTATTAAAATTTTTCAATAGGGATGATATGATTTTAAAGTGTCGTTTCGGCCATTTTTAATATGTCATGATATCTTTTCATTCATGTTCATGTAATTTCATTTCATTGTACTCAGTAATGTTTACAATTTCATCACGGAAAGGTGTATGAAAAAACCACGTTTACAAATTATTCAATTTTGTTACCAAAATAATCGTTTTCTAATTGTAACTTTTCGTGCGCTATCGTCGCTATTCGTTGAATTGTTGAAAATTTCTAGCACACATTTTCTTTATATATTTTTCAAGCGCCAATACGACAAAGAACCGCTCAAAGTAATGAAAAAATGAGATATAGTATATAAGAAAATCATCTTCTCCGTTGAATCTCACTTTCATGTGAGTCGTGCGGTAAATTTACAAAACTGACAATTCAGGTGCGAAGAAAATCCACGAATTATTCATTAACAACCATTATATTTACCTAAATTGACAGTTTGGTGTGGTTTTTGGGCTCGTGAAATCATCGGTCCGTAATTTTTTCGAAATGAAACTTTACTGTCAATAGAAACCGGTATAAATCGGTGAGAACCAACTTTTTGAGGTCGCAATTGAAAAAGTTGATCTCGACAATATTTGGTTTCAACAAGACGGGGCTAGAACAGACTCTCTTCAAGCTTTAGAAGTGAACTTTTAACGGAAAAAGTAAAATAAATTGTGAATTAATATAACATATTTTGTTAAGTTCATCAAATTCGTTCCTGCAAAAGAAGTCGTGGAGGCCATTTTAATGATGTTTTATTCAGAATTTAATTATACCGATTGTACTTCACATCAAATAAAAATCATTTGAATTAGTGTGTTTTTTTCATATCACTCTGGTCGGAAAACCCTGTATGTAAGAATATACTTACATTAACATTAGAGTTAATGATTTTTATGCAAGTTTTCTGTAATTACTCCACGAAACAAAATTAAATGATTGATTAGTTTTAAGAATTTTTATAATTAGAAGATTCAATCACTCTTTGTAGTGTTTCACATACCAAACATATGTATGTGTTTAGATTTGTTTACAATTTTAGTATCCGTTTCACACATAGTACATTCATACATATATTTGCATACATAATACTCATAACCTTCATTTACTTACCCAACATGTATGCCCGACTGCATTTGAACGTTCAGACAGCTATATACATACATACATATATAGCTGTATATCCATGTCTGCCATAAGCAGCCAGTCAGTGAACCATTTAACCAGCCGCCAACTGTACAACATTACTTACAACCAATAAGCCAACCGACGAACCTATCGACCTATCAACCAAACCTCTTAACCACACATAAATAATCATTCGCACCAGTCGCCAGGCGTTGAGTCAGCCGTTCGGCCCATCCGTCAGTTAACATTAGCCAGCTCTGCCTTGGCTTCGTTATTCGTGATTCAATTAGGCACTTCGCCTACCACTAACGGCAACAACGACGACGACCATATATAGTAATGGCATTGGTAGAAATGGCAGCATTGGCAGTGGCAGTTCAACATAATTTTGATTGATGGTCCAATAATTGCGGTGATTTATCATATTTGCATGCAGTGTCAAATTTGCAGCAATATTTTAAGCTTTAAATCACTTGGTGTTTACCACTCACACGCTGCGCTGCGCTGGTTGCTCATTCAACCGTTTCACTTGTCCATGACTTGCTCGGATTGTGCGTTCCGTCTGGCAACTCATGCTCTCATCGAACGTGAGAGACCAATTGCAGGGAGAGGGTTGAACATTACTTTAAGTTGACATTGGAATTTGGCAAATGAGTTGCTTAAAGGACTTTGACTTTAGGTTGGGAGTATTTGTCGAGTTTGGTGTTGGTAGAATTGTCTAATAAAGTTGGTAGAATTGCCAATATTAACGGGTTTTTCAATAAGAGCGGTACAAAAGTTTCAGATAAAACAAAAACGGTTTGGGGTACCAATGACATTCTTCATTACTGTGAAAGTAATGTCATTATATATGGAACTCCATTTCTTTTGCATGGCCACCACCGACCATTTCGTGAGATAACATGTTCACCAGACTTGGTTTTCAGTAAATCGATTGTGACATTCGCTGTGTGGCTTGTGGCGCCGTCCTGTTGGAACCACAAATTGTCCAAGTCCATATCATCCAATTCGAATCAAAAATATTCGGTTATCATTGAGCGGTAGCGATTCCCATTTACAGTAACGTGCCGGTCTTGAGCATCACGGAAGAAGTACGGTCCAATGACGCCGACGACCCATACCCAAACCGTAATTTTTTCGGGATGCAATGGTGACTCATGGAGAACATGTGGATTGCTGCCTGACCAATAACGCATATTTTGCTTAGTGACGAAGCTGTTCAGCCAGAAATGAACCTCATCGCTGAAGATGATTTCTCAATGAAAATCCGCAATATTTTCAAGTTATTGCTCAGCCCAATTCACGAGATACGACGATTCTGGTGGTCAAGCGGCTTCAGTTCTTGCGCCAATTTGATCTTGTGAGGATGTAGGATAAGATCTTTTCTCAAAATTCGCCTCAACGACGTCACAGAGGTGCCCAACGCTAGAGAATGACGTCTGAGAGAATTGTACTGTAAATGTGGATTCAAATTTTTCTACTAGAAGCTCAATTGCTGATCTGAAAGGACGACTATGACGACCGCAAATTGGACGTAGTGCTCTTAAAGCTGAGCCCATGGACTCCAAATTTAGGTAGTAAATTTTTATAATTTCGACTCCTTGTTGGATCGTACATCTTTCTAAGATAAAATTGTGAACTTTACTGAATAGAAATGTCAAAAGAGCGGAAAAAAATATGGCAACGTTTTCTGGTGCTATCGGTCTACTTTTGTAGGGTCCCTATTGAAAAACCCGCTATTATTCTCCTCGCCAGTTTCAATCATGTAGTTATCTTCAAATAGTGTTTTATTTGGAGTATTTTTTGAGATATACTTAGTCCTGCCTGCTATAATACATTTACAGTTCCAGTTGGTACTGATATTTTGAGGTTCTGCAAATTATTGCGAGGTGATCGACAGGACAAGTTCTCCAAATCTGACCACAAACTGTAGTCCGATAGATCCAAAGCTGGTCTTCCAGGCCTTAGACACTCCCTTCAATAAAAAAAAAACTAAAAAAAAAGATTTACACGTCCAAGAGATTACTGGGCTATTCTTTTTAACACTGACTCGGAACTTTTTGACACTTCTGCGCGTTTTTTTTTTAAATTTATTTCGCTGTTTCAAGGCAAGAAATGTCCACATCTTATTTTTAAATACCCAAACAGAGAATTTGAATCAAATGCTTAAGCTAAAAATCCTTGAAAACATTTTGTAAATAACTTAACTCGCTTCCGGTGGCAATTTTTCTCCGTCCCAAACGGTATATCGCACAGCAAATGTAGCTGTAATTATGTCTGCATAGCCGCTTTGTCTTTGCTAGATTCTTCTTAATGATTTCAAACGAAAAGCGGAGATATGCAAAGCTTTTCAACTAGATTTATTTGAAATTTACTACCAATGCGGCCAAAGGCAGTTACCCAACACCGCATATGAGTTTGCTATGTTTGTGCATTTTTTGTTTTTTTTTTTTGTGTTGTGCGAGTTTCCACAACATGGATACTCAGAAAACGAGTGGATAATATGTTAGTCTATCCATCCGTCGGTTTGTCGGCTTAATAGACTACACAAATATTCTTTCATATATAGTAAATATCCACATATAGCATACTATACATTGTTGGTTTCTGTGTTTGCCACTTTTTGCACATAGTTCATGCCTTAGTACTGTTATTTTGTAAATTCCTGCGTTATTTTTATTTTATTTTTTTGTTGCACATTTTAACATTTTTTTACACCAAATAGCGCTTCCGCCTTAACTACCCAGTTGTTCTGGTCGTGGCTCTGCGAGTATTGCTCGTTATTATGCTATGTGATATTGTTGTTGCTATTGCTATTGCGCTTGTTGTTGTCGTTTTTGTTGCATTGCTTTTTTAGTCATAATGAATGCAATTTTCAAGTTTTCTGCTCTCATTATCGCCACATCAGGAAGCGAATACTCTCGTGTACGAGCACGTGGAGGGGTGTACTTCAACGCGAAACGCTTCGCATATCAACCCTTTCGTAAATCTTTCCTTTTGAATATTTGCATTCGTGTTGCCACTGCCTAGAGTGTGAATGGAAATATGCAAATGTTGTGAAAGGTTGTGTTTCGATAGATATATGTATAGAGTCATGTATCGCACAGTGGATCTTGGTCGGAGTCCGCAATTTTCGTTTGTGAAGTTTTAATGTTTGTAAGTGTTATCGTTTGATTAGGTTAGGTTAGATTAGAACTCCTGTGTTTGTATTTATAGATTAGCAAAACACTTAGAAGCCAATACAAGTTTGAATAGGCATTTAATTTAAAACGACCCACTCCCGACCTCCTCACTTCGGTGGTATGTATGAGGTATGCGCTCCCCAGTATTTATGTCGGTCAGTGTCATCTTCTTATAGCATATAGCACCTAAAAACGGCGTCTGGCAAGATTCCCAACCTTACAGCATGGACGTATGGAGAGGCTAGCCTTACTGCGGACAAAGAGATCACTAAATGTCCTACGATTAGTCTTGGGCCAAAAGAGACTTTTGCGACAGTACCGCTGGTGGCCAAGCTTCCGCGAAGAAAAGCTATCTAATAGGTAGAAGAAAAGAGGATACGGGAGCACCGACCCGCTTCCATTCTTTCGATAGCGGTTCTAGGGTGCCTTTCTTTGCTAGCTCATAAAATTTATAATTTCCTGCCATTCCGCTATGTTTCGGCACTGTAAATGAGTTCAAAGCTGGTATCGCCGCTCTGCTATCTGAGTGAATGATCACTTTTCTGATGGAGGCTGCACTCCGGAGCAGAATATATACTGCAACCTCGGCATGGAAGGCACTGCAATAGTCAGGAAGCATGAAAGTGAAGTTAATTGAGAGCTCCTGACAGTAAACCCCTCCACCAACTTCCCCCTAACTTCTTCCCAACCATAGGTCCCTCATCGGTATATGAACAGAGACCGCCAGAGTTCGGTTTGGCGAGTCCATGATCTAAGTGATCCGGTATGAAGTCAAAGTGTGTGAGGATATCCGAGTATTCAGATACGCGTGCTTTTAAAAACCCAGATACTCTGAATCTAATAGCCACTTTCGCAGCCACACACCTTCCGGCGATGTCTACGGGTTCAAAATGAAGTGCTATGGTTGGAGAGGACCTTAGTGCACCACACATCCTGATGAGCGCCGTCCGTTGAACGCTCTCGAGTTTTTTTTCAAGTGTGATCTTTTCTAGAACCTTTGACAACAGAGAACCACTTTCGGTGAGAGCCCCACCTCTTGCACAAGGCTGACCTACAGCAGCATACGACAGTCGATGCCTTTTTGCTCTCATTCCGTTTCAATCACTCTGTCGCACAGAAGACTGCGGATGAGATATTTGAGGTTTGATTCCGACAGCACGTTGTTGAAAGCTCCTTCAATATCAAGGAAGGTCCCTACAGCCTTATCCTTAACCCTAATGACTTCTTCAAGCTATGACACGATAGTATGCATATGTTGCGCTCCTGATAGATTGTCTCTCAGAATGCGCTTCCTAACGTACCTGTCTAGCAATCTCTCCAGAGTTTTTATCGTTACAAATCTTCGAAACTATTTCATCAAAACTCTTCCATAAACTATCACTTTGACATTTAAATAAAATATCTCCCCCTTCCTCTCTCTGATTCTCGTCAAAATCGGTCTTGTCTTATTTCCATTAATTTGAAGTTACTGTGTCTTTCTAAAACTCGAATAAAAGCAAATTCAATATTTGATCGTGTTTGTCAGAGCCTACTTTAGTCATTTTTGTTTTGGGTCTGAGTGGAAGTCTCTCATTTTCTCTGATTAAACCAGCTGTTGGGATGACCACTCGAAATTTTCAAAAGCAATTATACTCACTTCTCCTCCTAATTGTAATTTGATCACTCTAGTAGGTATTAGGTCTTCCGTTGACTGAAATAATGTGATTGCGAACTGCTTAAGCTTGCGATTTTCGATCTAAAGACTTCCAAGTAGCTTTTTTATGTCGGAAATCGTGAATTCGGAGCACGAGAGTTCAATGTTTCGGGTTTGATGAAATTGACCTTTGCTTCTATCTATACAAGGATGTCAATCCGCCTTCAAAAAGAATTTTGGTATTATATAAATAAGCTCGCAAAGGGCGTATTCTATGTTAGTCTAAAAACACTCAATCCTTTTTTCACCAAATTTTGCTAACACCAATAATCTTACAAACCCACTGTGCAGCATAGCTGAAGAGTGCGAAGCGATTAGACACAGTGCCACAATATTTCAACATGAACTCTACTCTTCCGGCTGTTGAAGGCGCTACTAAAGCGTGCAGATTTTTTGTAGTACCTCGACACACTAACACACACACACTCAAGCAAACTTACAACAGCAGAAAGAGCGAAAACCACTTCACATACTTTTGGGCGCACAAGAAAATAGAAACAAATTCAAATTTGTTTCTGCGGCTTACAAGCGATTGTTTTTACAGGCGCCGCCTATAAGTTATACCCGTTATGCACACGCTAGTGTTGTTATTATTGTTAACACTTTATTGTATTCCTACTCACTGCCTGCCTGCTCGCCAGTCTTTCACAGAGAGAGATAAACGCCAGGCAAATGCGAAAGACGCACAAAAACATTGCAGGCAACACTTTAATTTAACTGTCGGAAATGCGCGAAAACGAAGACACACAGCGAACAAAAACAAGTGCAACAAAAACAATCGCTACGCGTACACAAAAGAAAAAAGGGAATTGTAAAAGTAAGCAACAACTTTGCGCGAAATGCAGCTGTAAACGCTTCGTAAGCCTTTGGTGCGGCATCCGGCGGCACAAAAGGCGAAAAGCAAAACACCGTTGCAATTTGTTGCTGATGAAAATAAATTTTGCGCCATCAAGCAAGACGCCAGGCGAGGCGCGAACTAAGGCAATAACGGTAGCTGCCAGTGTTGCCTCACAATGCAATAAATGCAACAATAATAACGAAGGCGAAATACAACAACTCCAAGATCATACAACATACAACCTTGCCACATTTGTTTTAGTGCATTAATCGTCATCTTCACTTACGGCTCATGGCTCACGCACTCATACATACATATACAATTTTATATTCATTCACGTTTTTTTTGCTGTCATGATTTTCTATGCTTAATCCTGCTGGCTTCATTATTTTTATCTATCACAATGAATGGATGAATTGCTGAATGAAAGAATGAATGTGAATGGCGAAAGATATTACAAAATTAAGCTAATACCATAAAAAATTTGACGCAGAGCAGGTAAAACTTACAATAATACTTATGCAGGAACATATGCAATGAGTTTTTAGAAGGATTAGATAGATATTTTACAAACTTGGTAGCAAGCTAGGATTCTTTAATATTTTTTTTTACTTTTTCGCCTCGAGTTCACTGTGCGTTATTCCATTTAGATTCAGAAAGAATTCGTTTAACCACGAGCTAGATCTCCTTTGACCTCTAGCTTGACATCCCTTGACTCTTCGCTTGATCTCGCATGACCTCTAGCTTGCCAGCAATTCATTTTTAGCTGATGGTTATTTTATTTTGAACCTTTGGCAAAATAGATTTTCAAGAAAATTTTCATAGAAAGTTTGTAAAATTTCAAAGAGTTTATTAACAATGCTTTATTCACTCTCCAACACTGACTATAACGGCTTTCCTTTCTAGAGTGCTTGAAACATGGAAATACTAAGCTTCGTTAACGGAATGTGGAGCATCAAAAGACCCTCCATATTGCTCTAGTTTGAATAAACTTTGTTTAGTGAAATAAACTTCAAAATGTAATGCTATTTACGGAACAGATAGTGTTTAGTCCAAAAGATTGTCGTCAATAGATCAACTGTTCTATGACTTCTGCAAGTAGTCTGCTTAGCATTCACAACTGACTCATAAACCCCTCATTTTCAACAGCTAATTCAGTTTAGTTTACCTAAGAATACTAATCTCAAAACAACATTTTTATTTACATGTGTAAAGGGTGATCCGTTTCGAGTTTCCCAACTTTTTTAAAGAAAAAACACAAAAACTTCAAATTTATTGGGGAATGTTTATTATCATTCGCAAGAACATACTTTGGTATTTTTTTTTAAGATTATCTCTTTGAAATGTTTCCCGCGGCTACGTCGCAGATAGTTCATCCCTTGAGTCCAATTTTCAATGTCGCGTTCGAGCATTTCGACTGGTAACTGGCGAATAACAAGCTTGAGACCTAACTTGAAGCGGGATTGTCTGCAAAGTCTTTAGACTTTACATATCCCCACAGGAAAAAGTCTAACGATATGATATCACACGATCTGCTAACCGAAGTGTTCTCTCAATAAATCTATTGATTACTGTGATGTGTGAGGAGTGGCGCCGTCTTATTGAAACCAAATGTCACCAAGATCACGACTTTCAGTTTCAGGCATCATATAGCCGGCTATCATGGCGTCTCCACTTACGACTACGTTCTCAACAGAATCATTGTTGAATAAATAGGGACCGATGATTCCACTGGCCGCAAGACTAACCAAACTGTTGTTTTTCTGGATTAAATGACAGCTCTTCAATCTCTTCAGGTTGTTATACGTCACAAATGCGTCAATTTTGTTTGTTTAACTACCCATGAAACTAGAAATGGGTCTCATCGCTGAACAAAATTTGGCTCGAAAACGTCGGATCATCTTGGAACTTTTCAAGAGCCCATAGAACGAAGCGATGTCGCTTGAAAAGGTCGAGCGGCTTCAGTTCTTGCACAAGCTACATATATTTTGTACGCTTGAAGTTTAAGATCTTGACGTAAAATGTGCCAAGTCGTTCCATACGTCAGACCAAGTTGCTGCGAACGGCAAAGAATCGACACTCTCAGCTATGGCTACTAAATTTTTTTTTTACTGCGTGCCGGACGTGGTATAATCGGTTAAATATCATCCAATAATGAATGCTGGGTCTCAAGATGGGTGATGGTGTTGCGAATAGTACGCTCAGTTGACCGATTATGTTGACCATAAATTGAGCGAAGCGCGCGAAACACATTCTTTACAGAACGTGAATTTTCATATTAAAGTAGAGCGATTTGTAGACGTTATACAGACGTCAGTCTTTCCATGATCAAATGCCAAACTATATTGAACAAAAACAACATGACTTAAGCGTGATTTGATCGCGTGTGTCATAAAAAGCGATTGAAAAAGGTACATTTACTTGAACCACCTGTTAAATATCAAAACAATATCGTATAAAAGCAAACACACGTAAGAACAACAAGGTAAATACTTAACTTACCAGAGTCTTGCTAAACCACTCCACTGCAGAGAAGTTAACCAGCTGTTTCGCTTGGCGCGTGCCTCTGAGTCACCACTGTGTCGACGAATGTAAAAGTGCCGCCAGAGTATGAAAGCTACATGCGCTTAAAATGCAAATGCTTGAGGATTTTTGTTGTTAACATCGTTGCTGTCACAGTGCTTTAGACAGTGCATAGTGGCGGTGTTGCTTGCCGTTGAAGAAAACGAAGACCATAATAGTAACTGCAATGGTACTGCAAGAGTGATAGCTTATAATGATGACATGAAAGTATTTATATAGTCGTCTGATAGGTTTACAGAAGTTATTGGAGAAGAGGTACGTATATAAACTCCAAACCTAGAAAATATCATCGCCATAGAAAACTTAGTTCATTTCGTTTGGCTAATTTGCGGAAATTATAAAACTAGCTTGTTCCATTAAAACCAGCAAACAAAAAATTTGGATATTTATTTAATATTTATTTATGGTATGACCAGGCTGCACAAACCAGGGGCCTCTGATGGCCCTTAAAAACGTTCATATTCATAATGCTACGGTCTACCACTCAGCAACTGGCAAAGGCAGCGTAGAGAGATCACGTTCCTGGCTGCCCCTAGCAGACCCACTCGTCTGCCTTTTTGTTTTCTCATATTCTTAAATGACTGGGTACCAGATGATTTTTACCGAGTTTCCCACTGAGGGCCAAGTTATTACCTCCGTACATAACCTAACCCAGTGAGACTTAGTATAGGCGCTACGAATAGCTTTAATAGCCGCTTGACTTTCCACTAGAAGCTTAATGGATCTGCTAGATAGAGCACAGATGCATTTGACGCCTTTGTTATACCAAAAATTCTGGCTTAAAAGACTTGAATTGTATTCACTTAGTTTGAAGCTACCTTCTGCGTATGGATTACAGAAGATGTCTGCTCATGTGCCTATTTTATCCTTTGATCCAGCGGTGATACATGGATTTCGCACTTAGAACTGTCGATCGCCAAACCAAGGGTCCAAGAATGGAACGAAAACATCTGGATCTCGCTTTCTCGGTCGCATTGCCAATTTAGCCTAGTTCAGAAACAAAGTATAACATATGTATACCATGCTCGCAGTAACGCGGAGACTGGTTCCAATGATCTAAAATCTTAAGTCGGCTTGGCGTATGCATTGCATCATACTTCACGCGAATATGTATTGCTCGGAAATTGAACATAACCTTCAAAAACTTTGTCGAAGTAGTTTTCATTGCGACCGTAATTTTCCGACAGTACAATGTCTTATGACATTTTGACACGAAAGACATTAGTTCAATTTCATGACCAAAAGGAGTGAGAGCTTTTAATAAAACGAAAGTTTGGATATTTATGATCCTATATTCTTGGCTTGCAAGTAAAAATAAGAAAATATTTTCATCAACTTTTCCACAGCATGTTTCTTTATCGATTAATGAGTTTTTCCATGAATTTAAATTCATCGCACTTCACACAACTCTTCACAGTATAATTCATACGATTCTTCACCTTTTGTCACACATTTCTGAAATGAATATGCAATTTTTATAAGGCAGTGGAAAATCGAGCGAAATCAGAAGTTGCAGAGAAGCGTTAGATACAGATATGTTGGTATGGAAATTTGAAATGAAATGTATGCAAACACATCGAATGATGAATTCAGCGCTATGACTGTTTCAAACTAACGAGAAAAGTATGCAAATATATATTCAAGTGTTTTCGAAGGATTATTGTAACATATTTGAAAATATATATGTATGTACATGCTTATAGTAAATGATATACATATATATAATTATATTCTGAAAAAATATAACTTTTCCATAACCAAACTTATTGTAATAAATAATATTTCGCTCAAAACAATTTTCTAAAAATTTATTAAAATATTTAATAATAATTTATTTAATTCTTCAATATTTTACATAAATTAAATTAGCAATATTTTATAAACAATTTAACCCAAGCCACGCATGTGATCGGTATTTCGATTCGCTTTCGGATGTCCATGTAGTTTTGGCGCTCTCTTTCTTGTAATTGTTCCACCAATGTCGTTAGAATCAGCCACCGCGCCAAGAATCAACTGCAGCAGAATAATTAAAAGTAAAGAAAAGTACACGAAATTCATTTCGTTGGTTTGATTGTGATATTTTTAATTTTTTTAATTATCCGCCGTGGCCTAAGAACCGTCTTAATTCCAGTACTTTTACTACCTTCAATCGTCTGTGGCCCATAAGTGCGAAAAGAAGTCTTTTATACGAACTTAATCCGCTTGTACTTTGGAATGGCGCTCCAAGAGAGCAAGCAACCGGTTTGAACAGCTGTTGATGAAAAAACGTGGGCTTGGCAGCACATTACACACGCTTAGTGCGTAAAGAATGGACGTTTTCTGCAATACTTACTCATTACTTTCTTATAAGTGCGCGTATATATTAATTATTAATGAATCAGTTTTAAAATTATCAAGTAAAAAGATATTGAATTGTTAATCGTTGCTGGCAAATAAAACATATGATGAAATTTTGAGAATTATGACGTCATAAACAGGTTCCCATATTTATTTATTGTAAATAATAAGATGGAAATGATTTCAAAATAATCTGTCAGATTGAACAGCCTTAAATTTAAAGCGATGATGGATTAAGTAACTAACCTATATCAACAATCGGGATTCACTTTACAGAGGCTGCTCACAAAAGTTTTCTAAAACTACTTAATCTTAACGGTTGTTTACAATACTTAAAACTACTCAAATACAATACAAATTTATTTACGGTTGTCAAAATTATGAGTATAAAGAGTTTTCGGTCATCGCTCCATATCTCTTCTGGCATTTGATGGTAGGAATCTCACTGTTAATCGTAGACTCTTACCTCACTTTTAACCTGCCGCTGGTAGTCACAAGAGAAATGTATTTTTTCGCCGTTCTCTTCCTCCTCCTGAAATTATAAATTATTGCTAATTTTTTATTACAGCGTCATTGTCTTTAACTTATACCGGCAGCTGTCAACTGACTTACATTGAAATGTGTGAATTCTTAATTACATAACATTTATCCGCAAGTTGTGAATATTTCTTCATTTTTTTATTTAATTTGTTTTACTGTTGACGTAATTTGATGTGAAATAATATAATTGATGTGACGTAATATTACATTTATATAAGCTGTGAATATTTATCAAAATTTGTGACACGTATGTTTGTATTTAAATGGTGTACATACCATATTTTCGTATTTTCGAGGATTAGTGGAACATTGGCTCAGCAAGGACAGTGTCACAGCCTCAAAAGGTAAGGTTTGGGTATTAGGGATACCCCCAATGTATGTATGTGGACATTTTAAAAGTAAACAGTAAGATTTTTCAGAGAACCAAACCAAAAAGTTATGAAGTTACTAGCGAACTCTGGCAGCGCTTAAAAACGCTTCTTAGCTCCTGCAGTGCTTTTGGATGAAAACTGAAAACAATTCTCTTATAAAAAATTGACAAAATGGAGAGGTTTTCAAAAAAGTTGAATTTTACCCTAAATGTTGAGCATGATCATCTGCTAAGTCATCATATGAGGAATTAAAAATTAAGAAGGCTTACATGTTTTTCCACGGTTAAAAAACGGCATTTTTTCAAAATTTTTTTCTCAAAAAAAAAAAACAAAAAGCGAAATATTCGAATTTTTTATTGTTACGAACATACACTGTTAACAAAGAAGTTATAAAATTTTTGGAAAAAATATTTTAAACTCGGCCGTTGTGACGCCATTTCCGGTGACCGCTCGGAAAAAAGTTGCGCCCGCGTTGGCAGGATAACTCCTTACAGAATCATCTAAAGTGAAAAAATACGTGTTTTAGTTAAGACCTTAACTTAGAACTTGGACTAAGAAAAAAACTGAAAATGGGATTTTTGGCAGACATTTTTTAAAAAAAAATTAAAATTTCAGTGAAAATTTTGCGATATGTTTTTTGCAAATAGTTTTTATCAAAAAAAATACTTCGTCCAAGTCTTTAAGAATTATAAATCAAAGAACTGTGTAACATTTCATGAAGATCGGTTGAGTTCTTCTCGAGAAATCTTGCCTCGCTAGCCTCGAGCGCACAAGTTCTCAAGGCTGTCTCTCCGAAACCATTACTCGGATCAACTTGAAAATGTAGGATAATATTCTAGAGGTATTGTAGAAATTAATAAAACAATAAAACAAATTGAATTTTTGAAACCCTTAAACCCATGTAACCCCTTAAAAATTAACTGATAGAACTGACTGTACTGATGGACCATACTTTGAAAGCGTAACTCATGAACTATCTAATGTAAAAATGAATCAATGTAAAAGTTTATTATGTTGTTTTTTAAATGTGAAACTTATTGAAATATGAGAAAAAAATCGATTATTTTAATTTCACCCGAGGCGTGCCTCTTAAAATCTACTCTCCTTCTTCCTTTCATACATTTTTCTAGAATCCAGTCCAGATGGAGGCAAGCTAAGAAGTGCTAAATATTGGTATACAAAATTTATGGAACATGAAATTAATATACATTACTTAATTTAAATAAAGACTTAACCACTTGTATGTCATCCTATATAAAATAACCGAAATGCTTACTTTAAAAGCAAGTGGACTGATCGGCAACAGTAAATTTGGTATATGGCGTTAATGGCAAGGTATCAGTTGATTTTTTCCAGCTGTATAGCCACAACAGAATATATTATGGGACACATCCTTACGCAATTTTATACAGATTTCCTTTGTAAAAAACGCGATACACCAACTGATCAAATATGATCCGGACTCGGTTTCAGATATTTTTCCAGAAATATTCCTTATCACCTATAAAATTGACTTTATTTGGGCCAAAATAAACATGCATATGCTCAATTCAATTTTTCATACACTTGTTATAAGTCTCGGCTCGGATGACCTTCAGCGCCTTTATTGAATGAGCATTAATAGCTTCAATGTACTCATAGCGCGTTCCCCGAAATGTATTTTTCAATTTCGATAACAAATGACTAATACGGTTTGTGAGAGATGACTCTCAATTTGTGTTTGGCCCGAAAGTCGGTCCTGCTAAAATTTTACGGAGTACTATCCTGTTGAAGAATGTATAAATTTTTGGTCCACAAATCCAGTAATTTAGGAAAAATTAATTAATATATAAGACTTATTGAATGTTTTACCCTGTGAAACAAATGCATGGTAAGCGAAATCACGTAATCAAAAAATAAAGCGACCAGCATAGCCTTGATGTTTGACCGACTTTGACATAGCTTATTCGGTTTCGACTCTCTTTTGGAGCGCTATTCGCTATATTGTTGGATACTTTCGAGATGTCTTATCACCGGTAGTGATATCATTAATGAAAGTAGGGTCCTCAGCTAAGTTGTCAAGCATCTGTCATTCAGGTATTGGTACGAGTCTAGCATTGACACGATTCATTCACAAAACCTTAACCAAAATGGGTTGGTCGATCCATAACAGATGATGAAATCTTCTGCCGTCTCTCCACTTTCAATACAAGGATTTTCAATTTTGGAAAAGTTAACGAAACAATGCTATTTTTAAACATTTTCAACGATTCCGTAGTCCCGATTCCATTGGAAAACCAAAATTTCAAGCAAGCTCGCTGGTCAATTTTTTTTTATCGTAAAAATCGCAAGACAAACTTTTGGCGTCGTGAAAAGTAGTTGCCAATCTTACACTATATGTAGATCAAACTTCACACGAACATAAAAAAGCTTGTACCAATCTAGGAATAAAAAAAGGTTAATGGATTCGGTTTGCGCGCAGTTTAAGTGAACCAGTCCTAGTGAAATTTGATCAGATTTAAAGTCAACAAAATAGCAGTAGTCATTAAAATAGACACATTAAGGAAAGTCTAGACTTCATTTATACCGCTAAGTTCAACAAAATGTCTTGTATACTGTCTGATATATGTACTATTGTGGGCGAAAAATAGTAAGACTTATTAAATTTAATTTTGCTTGAAAACTCATTCATCAAAATATTTTTTTTCTAAGTTGAAATGGATCACTGACAGCCATCTGTGTTAATCCACCGCTTTGGTGATTCCGATTTGAAAAAATACTGACTACATTTCGATGATAGTAGTATACTGTATAAAACTAACCAAAGGGTCAGCAATCAGTACATTAAGAAGATGGGATTGAACGAAAAATTTTCATCAATTCTTGACACTGAATAAATCTTTGGGAATCATTTCAAGAATATCTGCACGATTGGACTTAGAAGAAAATATGGACCGATTTGAACCCGTTTTTACTCACTCTCATAAATAGGGTAATTAGAACCTTAAAAATCACATTTGGTTCGCATCTATCTTCACTATGTAGGTATACCGAAACTTTAAGATCTTCAACACTCTGCCTAAAAACTTAAAAAGCGCTAACTTTCAGCTCTAATGTTAACTCAATCCTTAATATTAATATTTTTTGTAATAAAAGAAAATGATTGAAAGAAAGACAGTTTCGCAATATTAAATAATTTTCTGTCTAACACTCAAATAACAGTAAAAAATTTAAAAATTCGAAAAATGTATACACAAAAGTGAAACAAAGAAGCTTTACCATTCAACTTGCCATTGAGTTTTAAAACCAAAACGACCAACAAATATTTTGCGAAAATCAATGAGCTACCAATTCAAGCCCTTTCGATGACCACCAGCACCATTTAACCTCAATAAAAAGCCATTTAAGCACATTGGCATTGTGGTAATCCGCAACAAAAGCATGCACACACACAACATCAACAACAGTAAACACATGAGTGGCATCAATCGCTGTAAAAGCGAAACAAAATAGGCAGTTCAGTTTACAGCTTGAACTCGACACTCGACGAACGCGTGCGGCGACACAGGCCACGAACCCCACAACCGACAAAAATAACAACAACAGCATACTGAAACAATGGCGGAAGCTCAAATAACAAACCGCTATCAAATCAACACCGTCATCACTCACTGTTTTCCAAAAGCACTAACGGCACTCCAATCCTATAACCCACTCCCCAGCCCACTTTTCGACTAATCAACCAGCAACTGGCAACAACAACAACAAGTCAACAAACTGTGTGTGTGTGTTAAGAGCGAAATGTGTTGTAACGCAAGAATTTCAGTTATGTCAAGTGGCTGACGCTGTTGCCGCATTCATTGTTGCCACTAACGGTGCTCTTAGTCGTAGTTGTTTCGTAGTGTTGTTCTTGGTATTATTGCTGGCGTTATTTCTTCATATACGACACCACCTCTTTGAGTTCAACTGCCGGCGCTTCCCCAAGTGGCATCTCACCACCCTCTCTTCACTTTCCTTTCCGCTGTTCCTTGCTTCTGTCGACGGCTTCAATTAATAGCCGGATTTGATTTTACATTTAACGATTTTCGCACTTAATTAGAAGCGAAAAAAGCCGGCAAACCATGATTTCATTAAATGTGAAGATGAATTTTAATTAAAATCCTTTTCACTTCGTGCCACCGACAGGCGAACTGCTCTCGTGAGCGTGCAGCGTTCGACTCGCAGCACTTCAAATTCAAAATCTTAGCTTTTACTTCGTTGAATGGCGCCGAGCCGAGTTGAGTTTATTTGATGGCAAGTGTCTTAAAGATATGCCAACTCAATATCCAACAACAAAAACAACAATTACCGGCATTTTATTGTTTCCTTACAACGTCGTTGAAATTAGTCTTTGGTATGTGTTGTTGTTGGCTTCGTTTAATTGTCGCTGCGCCCGAAGTGACTTAATAAAGTCTACCCTCACCACGAACAAAAGCAAGGGTAAAGGGTAAAGTGTTAGGCATCATTGTGGTACTGACGTCCACTCTTTTTCTTTTGATAGAAATTTTCGCCGTTTCATTGCCTTAATTTATGTTAAATGAAAATTGAAAATTAAACTTCGCTCATAATGGTTTCGGTGGCAACAGGGGAGAGACATATTACTGGTACTCATGAAACGACTTGTAAAGTAAATTTAGGATATACTCAGCTCTTACAGGTGTTAAATAGTTAATTAAGTGACGAAAAAACCTCGCAAGAATTGAAAAAATATATTATTATAGACCTCAGGTTGTTCTACTAGGAGACTTTTTTCCTCCAACACTACAGCTTTGGTACGAGTACCACAGTAGTTGAGGTTCTACTCCATCGTTATACTTGAGCTTCTTAAATTAGATTAGATAGATAGACGAGGAATGCACCGCAACCTTCAATCTATTGTGGCCTCTCCTAAATCACAAAGTTAGCGAATCGATTTGATCCCTATTTGGAAACATGTATCCAAGGGCCTTCAACCTGCGTCTGCAGATTGCTATGCAGTATATTAGCAGGTATTGGAGTGTTTCAGGCTTCCGGCAATTTATAGAAGATGCTGCTCCATGTTAAATAAGTGCTTGCAGTGGCCAGCGTAGAATGCGACAAGTCGTCTGAGTTTATCCCTGGGGAGGTTGATTACATATTTAAACCTGCTGAGAGTGTAACACCCCATTAGCAACTTGGCATGTCGCATGCCTTGAAGTTGTGGTCAATACCACTCTCTGCATACTCCTTCTTCCTTGCGGAGCAGCTCCTTTATGGTATGTGAACCCCCCACGATGAAGCATTCAGGTCCTACGATGTTAGTAGATGCTGTAGAACTCATCAGCCAGTTTAGTCATGGCTATACCGTTGTGACCGCGCACGCAGATGAGGTGACTTGATTACATCCATCTAGGCTTTCAGCCGGTCTCTATACCTCTACACCAATAGCGATTTGATAACATAGGCAAAGATTGCTTTAATTGGCGGTTGACTATCGATATGTACATTGTATATGGTTATACGTTCGTTGCGATAGTTGCGTCACATAGGTATGGAGAGTTTGGTGCGTGGTTCTGCGCCTCCTGCACCAATTTCCTCCGACGTTTTCAAGCCGTAAGTGTACCACTTGATTGTACTATCCTTAAGCAGTTGCTCAAGAGTGGAAACATTTCATTCAACTTTACTGCTAAGGGTAAACTTGAACTTCTTAGTGAACTTCTTAGTGAAGTTTACCCTTTTGTAATGCTGTCTCTTGGGGAAGAGCCAAGGGTATTACACCACTTAACTATTTCATCCGCTGTGACGAGATTACTAGAGACAAGTGCGCATTGCACCCGACATGCAGATGATCCTTGGCTTGCAGCCCCAGGATTTACCAGCTAGTCGATTGCACACCATTAGTGCCTTAGTCTCTCTGATCATGGTCAGGTTAACATGCTGTTTCCACCGCAAAGTAGAATCCAGCGTGAAAATAAAATATTTGACTAGATAGGTCATCTCTACCTCTCTGCCCCGATGGGCAGAACTTCCCTTGCAAGCTTCCCTTGCTCCCCAAAAAGCTGCTCATTTGCTGAAACCGCCGATATCAAACCACTGTAGGATATAGCTGCCAAAATGAAGCGCATGTATGAAAAACTTTTTTAGTTTACAAGATATCTTCGCAAAATTTGGAATGAACTATTGTTTAAGGCCACATACAATCTCAGAATATATTGGTTAGATCGTATCTGAGGCCAGTCGTGGACCTACGCCTCGTGAACGGGACGATGGTCGTCTTGGAAGGATTGATGTTCAACTCACCAATGGACACGGGAATGTCTTGGTTATGAATGCTGTACCAGACGGCCTGAATCTTTTAGTAAAATGGTGTCGAGTCAAGGTTGCAAAAAAATGCATGACAACGTAACTGAGGACCCTTCTTTCATTAATCGAATCATTTTCGGTGACAAGGCGTGGGCTTATGCATATGATGATGATGCTGACAATTTTCTTTAAATAACGTGGTGGGGTTCACCACGAATTCGTTCGACAAGAATAAATATTCAATAAGGGATCTACGTGTAGTAATTCGTCGTAAAAGATCCGATTTGTGAGCAGAAAATGTATGGATATTTCACTAGGATACCATTCCTTCATATTTTTGCATAATTCTGACCGACTTTTTTGCAAACCATGAAACGGTAGTCATTGCATTGCACCGTGTTCGTCAGATTTGGATATCTGTGACTTTTTCTGTTTCATGTTTATCAGTCCGGGTCAAATTTGATCAAACAGTATTAAAGAAAGTACATTGCCACCACAAATACACTTTAAAATTTTGATGATGATAAATCTAAATTGATGTAATTTGACGTATCTTTGAAATTCCATGATTAGAAATTATATTTCGTCGTTTCGCTGCTTCTTCCGTGTTTTATGAGATTGCAGAGCCAGCATATTCATAATCTAGTAATCATATAATCTTATTATTCTATGAGAAATGTACCATTGTCTGGAAGCTTTTTATCTACCACATTATCTTTCGTGGAATTTATGATTAGCAAATTTACATCTTTCAAAAACGTTTCTTGCGATGGATCTAATACGAGCTAATTTTCCTTAACTTTAATCGTTAACCCCATTTTGAAATTTGTCATTCACTTTGTGCCAATTCACAAATAGACCAATTCTATTCTCTTGCACTTTAAAAATGAAGCACTTCCGGAAAGTGATTAAAAGAGCAAAACAGCAGTCGTTTTTGACCAAACAGAGCCATCCACACGTCCAGCTCTTCATTACCAGCATAAAAGGCGTTTTGTTTCGTCTACCATTCGCTGGCTTATTGTTTGACTTTATTTCGAAAACTATTTATGAGCATAAAATGTAGTGAATTTTCAAAGATAAAAGGAACATGTATGCAAAAACAACAACAAATTGCAAATATGTGCAAAGCGACGGAGCAGAGCGCGGTCGGAGAGCGCATTCAGCGAACGATCGGCAGATAAATGCAAAATGCTTTGGCAGACAAGCCGGCGCCGGCAGTCAGCCGGTGGCTTACAACGCTCCGCCGCTGCGCTGCCAGCAAGTCAAACAAACAGTCAACAAATCGACCGGGCTAACCAACCAGCCGACCAAATGGCGTAATAAAGGGCAAAACTTTTTACAAATGGCTTTCAACTGCACGTGACTGCAAACAGAATTCGAAGTTTTGCTCCACTTTTTACGCAAAAAAATACAATACTAAATAAAATAAATGAAAGCACTTTTGTTCTTTTGCTCCGTTATGTCATGTTATTGTTTTAATATTTCTATGTTTTGTTGTTTTTTTTTTTTGGTTTTGCACAGAAGTTTTCATACACTGCCGTTATTGGCATTTCGGCTTAGCATTTACGTGTGCAGTTTTTGTTTTAATTGCTGCCTTATAAGGGTTGCCATTCATCCTATTTTCCACAAAAATTTAACAATTTTTCGAAATCGGACAAATAAAACTGAACTGAGAACTCCTAAGCAAACTATAAAAATTATTGAACCGATTGTCTAACATCTTTTTCAAATGTGTTAATCGGGGTAGGGATTTCGTTACTTTAGCAATCGCTTTATTCTTTCTAACAATGTAAGTTAGATCTTCGACGATCTGAACTTGTAAATACCTATATAAAAGATCAGCGTGACGACCGGTGTTGATTTAAGCCTGTTCAGTGGCCTGTTTATTTGTCCAACCCTCTGTCTGTATATACTCGAACTACAAGTAGTTCCTTAGCTTTTGAGATATTGATCAAAAAATTGCAAACGTCTCTTACTTCCCAAGAAGCCAATCCCAAAATTGATTTCAAAAATTTCTTTCTGACAATTTAGAGCTTAAGGACGCATCACCCCCTGGAAGAACTCCTGGAGCCGATGTGGATAAATAAAGTTGTTGGCCGATGCAAATCGTCGAACAACAACTCAAAAGATTGCTGAAAGACTGAAATTGTCTAATGCGAACGTTCACAAATCCTTGAAGCATCTGGGACTAATTTTGAAGACTGGCCTATGGTTTCCTCACGTGTTTACAGAAGGATATTTCCTTTGTCGCTTTAACAACTATGCTTATCAAATGTCAAAAACTTTATCCCGACAATGCTACGATTAATTCTGCAGCGTATTGTTTTCAATTCGAATGGAGGGTCTGTCATCCAGGGCTGTTTTCTTCTTTTCATTAGTTGTGTTTTTTTTACGTGGCGGGTCCTAAATCCAGTGTACCACTCTAGGGAATGATGTTTCGGGTTCCCACCTTAGCTCGCCTTCAAACGAATGTTTTTTGGCTACCCAGAGGATACTCGGTCTAAGACCGGCAGTCGTGAGCTGATAGTACCAACCCGTCAGAAGTGCTCATGGCGCTCCGAAAACTTTCCTCATGAACTTCTACACATGGGTCCATCCTCCGTATCGACGATGAGAACAGCTGATGGGTCGGCGTACGAGTTTTCGAGAGAAAGGGATGGAACAATGAGCCGGACGAGATATACGACGACATTGCCATAGTTCAGTGCATTAAAAGACAGTGGCTACGGTTGCTAGGAATGGAAGAAAACGCTCCAGCTTTGAAAGTATTCGACACAGAACCCACTGGGAGAAGCAGAAGAAGAGAAAGAGCGCAACTCTGTTGAAAAAAATAGGTGGAGAAAGACCTGGCTACACCTGGAACCTCCAATTGAAGTCAAACAAAGAAAAGGAATAACGACTGGCGCGGTGTTGTTAACTCGGCTATAACCCCGTAAGCTTTGTCTCCGCAAATAAAGAACAATATTGTTATGAGCTGGAGAAATTGAGTGATGCACTCACGATAATTTAATGCACCACCAGGATATGGCGAAACCTCATACAAGTTTTATGACTCACCAAAACCCTTTGCAGCTGGAGTGGGATGTACTACTACACCCACCATATTTCCAGACTGGCATCTTCAGACCATTACTAATTCCGGTCTCTGCAAAATGTTTTGGAAGGGAGAATCTTCACCTCAAATCAAGACATCAAAAACCACTTTGAACAGTTTTTTGCCTGCAAGGATCAAATATTTTATGAGCCTCGTAGCCTTCGCTCAAAATTTTAATTTCATCTTTCCCGTTCAATGTTCACATGTTAATCGAAAGATGTCCATCCTAATAAGTTTCTAATATAATATTTATAAATCAGTCTAACTTTTTATGTTTTGATTTTTAGAAAATGTTGAATATTTACTTATGCAGTCTCTGTCATTACTGTCTCTAACTTTTAATTTTAGCATGTTTACCCAAAATTTCGTGCTAAACTAATTGCTTGCTGTTCTCTTCCAGATTATTAAAAATTCAACTCCTTCTAATTAGTGACGGATAAATTAGTGTGTAAATAAACTATAGTTTTTAGAAATTTCATATATTAAACCCTTCACTATTTGTGCTTCCCTTGGCCTAACATTAAATATTAAAATAATATATTATATATGTACACTCACTCACAAAATTATGTGGTTGTGCACTCGCATAGTTTAATTTTCATATTTTCACATTCAGAAACACATAAAACACTCTCCGAACACAATGCACCATCTCGCAGTCTTTTCCCTGATTTATAACTTTTATTTCTAGTTTTTTTGTTTTTTGATTTTTTTTTTGCTCAACTGTTCTGAAAGTTCCGTAATATTTTTGCCAGCCTATTGTTCTTTTGTCATTTGACTAACAACGAAAGCATTTAGACAGGCTTGCCAACTATTTTTGTGTGCGTATGGAATAAGTAAGTGTGTGTGTGTGATATGTGTGCATGTGGGTGTAGGGGAGTAAAGCTTATAAGCAGAGGCAGTAATTAGTTCTTACACATTTAACCCACATTTTATGGAAATAATTTCGGCAAACAATGACAATGCTCTAATGAGAGTTCCGTTTAATTAAACATACTTTTTTTAAAAGCTCGGGTTTTTTTTATTATTATTTGTATCTAATGTAAGTTGTACATAAAAAGTTGTTTAATTCAAAATATGGTAGGACCAGAAATTGTGAAAAAACTTCGAAACTTCTAGTTTTATAACACTTGCGTTATAGTACTAAATTTTTCTTAGGTTTATATTGAAGGGACTCGTTATCTATAATTAAACATATATCTTCTACTTCGAAGGTAAAATTCGCTATTCAGTATTATCGAGATGCTCAATGTTCTCTACAAACAATTATTAAAATTCTGTATATCGAAAGTTCCTTGAAGCTGATTATTAAGTAATCTCTTTCAACGACGAATGTCATGTTGTTGTGTAAGCAACTGGCAGCGAAGTCAGCTCTTAGATGTGGGGAATCTTCCTTATTAGACATCTGTAATAAGAGACAATCTGAGATATTTAGCAAGCTTCCATTTCTACCTAATTCCACGAATTTCCGCATTCCTTTAGAATCAAACTTAAATTCGATTTCCTAATATTTCCTTCCCTTCCAGAGAGGAGTGGGATAGGAGTGAAATGGACAAAGACGCAGTATATGTAAGTATTCATACAGTTTTTTCAACAAAATTACATACCGGAATCTCCTTCCGACTACCAGACCAATGCAGCGTCTTTCAAGCGGAAATCACAGGATCTAAGGAAAGCTGTCACCATTGCATAGTGATTGGAGGTGCCTGGGATTGCCATTATAAAATCGTCGTTAACGATTCTCTGATGAAAAAGAGGAACATCAGCGTTCACTTCTGAAAAATTGTCCTTTAGTTACAGATAGCAGCATATACAGAGAATAGATCGTTTGCTGTTATCATTGTCCTTGCGACAACATCTGCCTTCTTGACTTTCTTATCGCAATTAAGCGTATCTCAATATGGATGTTATGAGAGGCTATGAGATCGCACTGAATCGGAACGACACATTGACTTAAGTTTAGGATCATAGGTTTATTTGTGAAGCTTGATGAGATACCAAATGAACTTAAGGAGCACACCTAGTGTGACAGATCAAAAAACTGATTTTGGGAATTTAGAAAAAAAACTACCATATTAATTTGAACAAAATTTTTAGGGTATAAGCTTACATATTTTAAGAAGAAGTAGAAAAATTTAAAAATATTCGAGTTACACTCGATATCAAGAAACAGAGGAAAGCAAGGAAACCCTCGACCGATAAGTGCGATTCTTTTTCCTTACAAAACCTTGCAATTGCATAGAAGATGTTCTATAGTCGCTGTTTCTTTTATTTCTTGGCAGCTTCAACAATACTCGTTGTATGGTATTCCCAGACCGCTGGAATGTTTGCCAATAAGACAGTGAACTGTTAGCACTTCCCAGGAAATAGAATGTTAGAATCACTAAGAAATCGAGGCATTATTTTACTATCTTCGATGGAACCCTAATAGGCTTTTGTCATTTCAAAGCCACTTGAGTGTTTGTATATACAAATAAATTGCTTTTTGTAAGCACCCCCTTTCTCAAAACAAGAAGGCTCCAGCACTGTCCTATGAGTGTAATAGTGGGTTTTCAACAAATTTTTTAAACCGTGTGCCCCTTCTTTAATACAGAAACATGGCCAAAGTACTGTAATGAGTTAATCGCCCTATTGTTCAAGAAGCTATATAGTGTTGTACGTGCACTCGCATATTGAATTCTAAGTAACTGCGTATTTTGCACTCTCCTGTACTTGAGCGTGTGGCATTTATGCAAAGTTGCTATAAAAGCAAAGTAAATTAGTTAGCAAACTTAATTGGTCGTTCGGTTTCGTGAAAGCCCGGTTAGTATAAGTGGTTAAAAGTAGACACAAAAACAAAAAAAGAATGTTCCTCAAAATGGCTGTAATTGGAGCCTTGTGTTGCGCCAATGTTCTAGCTAATTTCACCAGCTACGAAGGGTAAGTAAAAAGGTAGACGGGGTTTCTTACATAAGTCTCTTAAAATATCCGCGTACTTCCTGACAACTACAGCTACAAAATCTACGAGTTCAAAGCAGAGAATACAACACAACAGGAGACCCTTGAGATCTTGTCGCAAAATGAGGCGTATGACTTCTTCACGCTTCCACGCATTTTTGGACTCCCTATACGTGTTCTGGTAGCTCCAGCGGATCAGCTGCAATTCCAGCAAACATTGGAGGCGGCCAAAATCGCTTACACAATCGTTAATGAGAATTTCGGCCAGAGCGTTGAAGTAGAGCGGAAGCTAAACAGTATATACCCCAAGCAACGGAATGCGGCACCTGGTAGCATTTCGTTTAACGTCTATCAGCGTTATGACGAGATCGCAGCCTATCTGGAAGAGCTAGCCAAGAGGTATTCAAACCGCGTTAAGGTAACGTCGATCGGTGACTCATACGAAGGACGTCAACTGCACGCGATCACTATAACAAACGGCGATGGCGCTGCTAATAAGAATGTCATACTAATGGATGCGGGTATACACGCGCGTGAGTGGATTGCACCGGCCGCTGCGCTGTATGTCATCCAGCAGTTGGTGGAGAATTACGAGCAAAATTCAGATTTATTAGTCAATTACGATTGGATCATTGTGCCGCTCGTCAATCCCGATGGCTACGAGTACAGTCATACACGTGACCGTCTATGGCGTAAAACACGTAAACCTGTGACCATATTTTGCGACGGTACGGATGGTAATCGTAACTTTGATTTTCATTGGGGTGAAGTCGCTACTGGTAGTCATGCTTGCGCGAGCACTTTTAGGGGCTCCTCTGCCTTCTCAGAGCCCGAAACGCAAGCGTTACGCGATTTGATGCACTCGCTGACCGGTCGTGCGAAGTTCTATCTCTCTCTACATTCTTTCGGCAACTATTTACTCTATCCATGGGGTTACACTTCGTAAGTACAAACGCAAGATTAGGTATTTTTAAACACTAACAACCAAATATATTCTCAGTGAGCTGCCTGAAACTTGGCGCGACATTGATGATATTGCTCGTGCCGGTGCGGCTGCCATCAAAACTGCTACGGGCACGGAATACACTGTGGGCAGCTCACCTAATGTACTCTATCCCGCTTCGGGTGGCAGTCTTGATTATGCTTTGGGCAAAGCAAAAATACCAGTCTCTATGGCCATGGAGTTGCCGTCTGCTGGTCAGCGATTCGATCCACCGCTATCGAAAATTGAGGAACTAGCTTCTGAAACCTGGATTGGGATTAAGGCTATGGCGGAGAAAATTATAGAAAAATACAAATTATGAAGATAATTAATCCAGAAAACCCAGGTTTGAAATTGTAAGTCGTATAAATACATACATATGCAGCTAAAAAACGAAAAAAGTTTGAGTATTTTTCATTTATTTCTAGAGCATAGCAGATTGCAACTCAATGCATTTGTTGTGTGACTTCCCTTCTTGGCCTTGTTTAAAAACCAGTACTCCCTCTTACTTTCTGCTTCTCTCCCCTTCTATGGTTTATTGCAACGTGCATTATCTGTATATACTTAAATTACTTCAAGCGTCTGTTCCGCCATGTAAGATCGCACAATGAGTGACTTGGCTTTTTTCATAACGAAAGGAGCAGTTCAGTAAAAGTTCCCGAATATATCTTCACGGAGAATAAAATAGATGGGGCAATCGACCCATACAAATCTCCCTGTACGGACTTAATCGTTCCAGCTATGCTGCTGGATGCAGTCTGTCTACCGTTCAGATATGTGCTACACTCATTGAGAGATAGGGTAGTTTTCATACCGAAGGCAGGTAGAAACAAACAAACCTACTAAGGCAAAAGTTTAGGCCTATAAGCTTAACTTCCTTCCTGCTGAAAGCGCTAGAGAAAATCTTGGACACGCACATTAGGGCCACAGCGCCTCTTTGAAGCTTACCCAAGGCGCAGCACGCATATACGATGGGCAGATCAGTAGAGACTTCACTCTATACATTGGTATTTAATATCGAAAGGGCTCTTGGAGTACTACTAGACATTTTTGGACTATTCAACAACGTCTCTACGGAATCTATTCTGAACAGTATCCAATCAATATGTGTCGATCATGCTATACAACTCTGTTTCAGAAGTCTTTTGACCTCTGGACGAATAAGAGTATAATAACATGGAATGCCTGAAATTTTAAAGAGGTACTCACCAAGGCCGAGTGCTATCTCAACTTCTATGGACATTAGTGGTGAATGAACTGCTTAGGAACCTGGAAGACAAAGCCCCTAAATATAGTGGCATATGCGGACGGCATTGCCATCTTAATTACGAAAAGGTGACCACAGACCATTAACAATATTATGACCATCATTCTCAATACAGTTTAGAACATGACATCGCAAGCCTGCCGGTCTGGGGTTGAAAACGGATCTGCTTTTCTTCACAAAAACACCTCTAAGGAGGTCCCCGTTTATAAATGGGACACAACTCTCTCTTAAGGACCGCACCAAGTACAACATAATGGAAAGGGTTTAGGGGCTCACTGCGCTATGCATAACGGGAGCTTTAAGAACAACTCCAACGGCGGCTCTTGAACTGGCACTAAACCTGCCACTTATAGACCTCTTCGCTGAAAACTGTGCAGTAAAATCGGCGAGACGACTACTGGCTGCAGCAGAATTTACATATAGAACTTTCAGGCATAGCTCGGTGGGTAATGGTGGTTGGGAAAATACCACTTTTCAACTGGGAAAGAAGGTTCAAAGTAAACATAGACAAGTACGGTTGGCGTAAAAGATGTTAGCTACGCGCAACACTCTAAACATCTTTACTGACGGCTCGAAAATGGACGATAGAGCTCGTGCTAGAATATACTGTCCTCAGTTAAGAAGAAGGGGTTTGAGTGTGTCGTTGCTGCGGAACGATTGGATTTCCGATGATGATGTGGAGAGGGAGGGATATCTAGGGAGCAAGAGGCTTCTAGATGATAGGGTTAGGTGTAGGTGGCAACAACCAATAGTCCTAACGGCCGAGTGACGTACGAGTACATTCGGGATGTTGGGTTCGTTGAGGATAACCCAGACTTCACATTTTGTCTGAGTCTGGGTTTTCTGCTTACGGGGCATGGGCCTCTGAATGCATTTTTGCATCAGAGGCACCTATCGGATACGTCGGGGTGTTTTTGTGGGGCAGTTTTAGAAAACTGGTCGCATTTAATTGCGGAGTGCCCGATGTACTCGGACATTAGGGATCTGGGTGGTATGGGGATTAGCTGGACTGATGGACGATTAGATGTTAGTGGTGTGATCTCCACTAGTCGGAATACCGAACAGTTAGGGTCGTTTGCGCGTGAATTATTTAAGCGGCGAAGGCGGTTAGCTGGAAATTAGGGTTTTAGTTTTTTGTATGATTGGTGTGTGTAAGTGATGTATGTATGGGGTCCAACCCCTGGCCACCAGTCCAGAGCAGTATGGAAGCTCAACTGGTAGTAGTTTCGGCTACGAGGTCTGACCGGAGACTTAATTCTGGTACCACGGGGAGCAGGAGACCTTGGAGGTAACTCCAACCTGCTCATGCGGACTGGCCCCTCTGGGAGTATCGTGGTGGTTATGGTTAAAGCCCAAATCGCGGGAAGAACTGACTTTGTCAGTTGGATGTGGAGTTGCATTGCAACCGGGTGCCGGACCCAAAGCACGGCAGAGGTTTTAGCTGGGCCTTGAACCCTACCAAGGTGGTTAGTGTGTCCATTCCACACTGCCAATTGGTACTGAAAATGCTTAGCATTCTCAGGGCGCTGATCAACGCATTGATTTGATCCGCTGGGCTTTTGAGCGCCGTGGAGTAAGGCTGTCGTCAGCAAGTGCCCACATAAAACACACCGGACGTTGTCCTCAGTTAAGCATAAGACAACCTTTTAATTTTCCGGACTACTGCGGTATATTTAAACTGAGGTCTTTGCTATTGCGAAAGCCGCGGGGCAGGCCTATAATGCATCTGCAGGCAATTCCAAAGTTAACATCTACGTAGGCAGCAGAGCAGCAATCAAGGCAGTAACCTCGTGTCGCATACGTATATCAGAAAAAAGTGTCTGGAAAGCAGGGTAGCAATGTAAAGGTTGCCAGAAGTAAGCAACTTAACTTATACTGGGTGCCAAGCCAGAAAGGTATGCAGGTCAATCAAATAGTGGACGAGATTGCCCAGAATGCTATAAGGCTAAAACGCCATCAACATTGGGAATCCCATGCATTGTCTGTAATGACGACCTCGACAAAAACATGATGAAGAAGATCAAAACCCGATGGAACAAGCTACCTGGGTGCAAAACTGCAATAGTCATGTGCAAACTGGTAGATCGGAAGTAGACAAAATTCCTGTTGGCGCTCGATAGAAGAGACTGTAGATCTGGTGGCGAAGATGGGCCTGACAGATCGGGAAACTGCATGAAATGGCCAGGACACCAGGGAAACAATGGACCAACTCTTTTGTACTTGCCCCGCATTGGCAAGACTATGCTTTAAGCGTCTGGGGTCCCCACAATATGATACACTAGAGGAGGTATCGACAGTGAGCCAGCAGAGTCTATTAGAATTCACGTCAAGCGCAGGCATCCTAAACGATGACTATTTCTCTTGGACATAGCAAGTGAACTCCATCTAGTATCGAAAGGGACCAAACTGGTCTATGCGTGGCTTATTGGCCTACCAAATTAACCTCATCTAACCACTGACATTGAGATTGGTGTAATAAGTGAAATACATTCTATACGCCACCAGTTTATGGAACATTTCAGTTCTTAAGATGGAAAATGTCCGCATTTCTATAAATCCGCCAGATAAAATGCATAAGCTACCTATTACCTAGAAAAATCACATTTATATGCACTTATACATATGTATAGAAGAATGACAATTAAGTTTAAAGCAGACTCTGAGCACATGGCTTCTAAGAAAAATGTATTAGTCGGACGCTAAATTCATAATAAATATCACCTCCAATCACTACAGAAGCATTGCTATAGTGTTAAGGCTTGACTAGAGTCTACTATTTACAGAATCATCAGACCGTCTCTTCGAAAACTAAATTGCCCAATATTTCTTACTTCTATTCTATCTGTATGGACTTTACTTACGTGGAGCTTACATCGAAAACATATGCATGATCTATGTATATGTTATATAGAATTTCTTAATCGACAAGTAAACAGTTCCGATATGTAATTTATGTCAGCATTTCAAATTGATTTGAACTTCATATCACAGACGGTCGATTTTTCACAGATAACCGCTACTTCAGATTCTATCAGGAGCGGAAAGTAAAGATTGATAAATATCGAAACGCGCGTAATTTCAAATATGACATATGTATATAGAACTTCATTTCAAAGAATAAAATACGAGCACACTGCATTTATGAAGGTACCACAACACTTATTAGAGCAACTCATTAACAATATCACAACATTGGGAGATAAGGAAAAACAGTAACAGTGCACACCGCAAGTACAGTTATTTGAAGAAAAGCTTGTAAATTACTTCACATAAAGGTTAGAGAAGTGCAGAAAGCGCTGCGTCAGTCGGTGTGTGACTCACAAGCGCTAGCTTGTAAGCGCGAATGACAGAGAAACACTATCGACGAGCGCAATACATATGATATTCTATCTAAACAAATGGCTGTCTGTTTTTAATAACAAAAAGTGTTTTCTGAGTGTAATAGTGGACTTTCAAGACGCTTTTTAAACCGCGCGCCCCTTCTTCAATACAGAAACATGGCCAAAGTACTGTAATGAGTTAATCGAACTATTGTTCCAGAGGCAAAATAGTGTTGTACGTGCACTCGCATATTGAATTCTAAGTAACTGCGTATTTTGTACTCTCTTGTACTTGAGCGTGTAGCATTTATGCAACATTACTATAAAAGCAAAGTAAATTAGTTAGCAAACTTAATTGATCGTTTGGCTTCGTGAACGCCCGGTTAGTATAATTAACTAAGAGTGGTCACAACAAAAATAAGGATGTTCCTCACATTGGTTGTAATTGCAGCCTTCTGTGTCACCAACGCGCTAGCTAATTTCACCAGCTACGAAGGGTAAGTTAGAAGGTAGATGGGGTTTCTTACCTACTTGAATATCTCTTAAAACAAACCTGCATTTCCAAACGACTACAGCTACAAAATCTACGAGTTCAAAGCAGAGAATACAACACAACAGGAGACCCTTGAGATCTTGGCGCAAAATGACGCATATGACTTCTTCACGCGTCCACGCATTTTTGGACTCCCGATACGTGTTCTAGTAGCTCCAGCGGATCAGCTACAGTTCCAGCAAACATTGGAGGCGGCCAAAATCGCTTACACAATCGTTAATGAGAATTTCGGCCAGAGCGTTGAAGTAGAGCGGAAGCTAAACAGTATGTACCCCAAGCAACGGAATGCGGCACCTGGTAGCATTTCGTTTGACGTCTATCAGCGTTATGACGTGATCGCAGCCTATATGGAAGAGCTAGCCAAGAGGTATTCAAGCCGCGTTAAGGTAACGTCGATCGGTGACTCATACGAGGGACGTCAACTGCACGCGATCACTATCACTAACGGCGATGGCGCTGCTAATAAGAATGTCATACTAATGGATGCGGGTATACACGCGCGTGAGTGGATTGCACCGGCCGCTGCGCTGTATGTCATCCAGCAGTTGGTGGAGAATTACAAGCAAAATTCACGTTTATTGACTAGTTACGATTGGATTATTGTGCCGCTTCTTAATCCCGATGGCTACGAATACAGTCACACACACGAACGTCTTTGGCGTAAAACACGTAAACCTGTGACCATAATTTGCGCCGGTACGGATGGTAATCGTAACTTCGATATTCATTGGGGTAAAGTCGGTGCTTCTCATACCGCTTGCGCGGACACTTTCAGAGGCCAAACGGCCTTCTCAGAACCGGAAACGCAAGCGTTACGCGATTTAATGCACTCGCTGACCGGTCGTGCGAAATTCTATCTCACTCTACACTCGTACGGCAATTATTTGCTGTATCCATGGGGTTACACTTCGTAAGTACATCATGCAAAGTTTGGTATTTTTTAAAACTAACAGCGGAACATATTTTCAGTGCTCTGCCTAAAAATTGGCGCGACATTGATGATATTGCTCGTGCCGGTGCGGCTGCCATCAAAACCGCTACGGGCACGGAATACACTGTGGGCAGCTCGACTAATGTACTTTATGCCGCTGCTGGTGGAAGTGATGATTATGCTTTGGGCAAGGCACAAATTCCCATTTCAATAACCATGGAGTTGCCGTCTGCTGGTCAACAATTCGATCCACCGCTATCGAAAATTGAGGAACTAGCTTCTGAGACCTGGATTGGCATAAAGGCTATGGCAGAGAATGTTATAGAGAAATACAAATCAGCAATTGAAAGAAAGAAACCAAGAAAACTTAGGTTTAAAAATGTAGGAGATACACAAACATGCATATACAGTTAAGAAACACAAGTTTAAATGTTTTTTATTTCAAATAAAATCGTTTGAGGTTCCAAGTCTTTGGCGTTACTGCATTCTCCCATAAAGTTGTGGTAGAACTTCACTGATTTGCCTTTTTTATACAACATGTCTTTCTGTCTCCTATTCCCACTCCCCCCACGCTCACCTATATGGTTGGGCCAACATGTATTATTTGTGGCATATACGTTGAATACTTCGGGCTGTAAACCTTAAGTGCTTTTAACTACGCAATATATGTATCTACTATCTCTAAGTAAGCGTGGTGTACCCCTTGACCTCACCCATGTATATGCTTTGAGGACGCAAAAAAGAAAGAAGGAGAAGGGGAGGGTAAGGTGAAAACAATTGGAAACCTACCAATAGAATTAAATAATATGTCAAAAACTGAAATCGGTCTGTTAGAACTCACGAACGAAATTAGAAGTCACAAATCAAAATTTTGAAGTGAAAACTATTCAAGATTTGGGTCAACAAAACTTTTCCACCGAATTTCTATATACATGTATAATGAAAGTTCAAACTCACCACATCATATTATGGTTCGGAATAGTGCTCTTAGGTGCTCTTGAATCCTAATCTGCGTTGATTTTAAGTATTGATACAGCTACGAAACCATTAAAAGGGTCTCTTCTCCGGGGCTGTAGTTCCGTTTTAATTGAGGACATTTTTTACGTGGCGGTTCCCAATCACAGCGCACAACCCTGGGAAGGGATGGTTCGTCTTCTTACTTTAGACCGGAAGTCGTTAGCTGCTTAAACCATATGTAAAAGAATCGTTTCTGGCTACTCCCAAGTGGATAACACTCAGAAAACTTTCCTCATTTGCGCGAACTTCGACATGACTCTATCATCCAAGACTTCCTACCTCGCAACGTTACAATCAACCACAAAACGTGCGGGATGGGAAAGATACCGTGAGTTGAAGAGGAAAGCGAGACACATTTGCAGACAGGAGAATACGAACCCGACTCCCCAATCAATGACGATGGAGTATACGTTCCATGAAAAACAACTGCCTTTATGCCGCTATGTCCGAATTTGATATCCTCGAAAAATTAATATGGCCGTGTAAAGTGGCATTGAGCAAAATCAAAAGCTGCGGGACAAAAGGGAAGAACCTCTCCAAACCGACTCCTTATCGTGCGACTACAACAACAACCTAACTTAACCTAAATATGTATATTTACACAGCGGGCAGCACTTAAATTACAAAAACAACAGCAAAATAATACAATTAACTGTATTTCAAAGTATGTCTTTGCTTCCCGACATTATCAGTAACCCTTTCATAGCTGTGAAGTTTAAGGCCATAAACTGGTTAGTAGCGGAATAAATTTATAATGTACATGTAGACTAAGTCTTGTAGAACCCAAATAAAAAAGAGTAAGTGATAAGAATTTCAAGGCTTTGCAAATACGAAATAGTTATTTATTACGGTAAATTCCCATTTCTTTTAGGAAAATGCGTTGTATTTCTCGTCACATAACTACGACAGTGTTTGCTTTGGTGTTGGATACTTGGTTGTTACCTTCTTGCCCATCGCACGTATGCCCGTCCAGGTCTCTTTCACCAACCGATCGATATCCGATGGTGGCGGATCGAAACCGCTATCACCACCATGCGGTAACTCCATCGTATAGGATAGGGTAAAACCTTCACTGAATGCATAATCATCACTGGCACCAGCAGCTTCTCCATAAAGTGCAGTTGAGGAGCCCACCTCATATTCAGTGCCGCTATAGTCACGTATAGCATCGGCGCCAACCATGGCCACCTCGTGGAGATCCTCCCAAGTATCGGGTAGCTCACTTTATGGATATAAAACAAATGCATATTTACACAATATGTTTTTTTTATACAAAACTTATCGCTACTTACGGTCCCCAGCCCCACGGATAGAAGAGCGCATAGCCGTATGAGTGTATAGTCAGATACAAAATACCACGGTCGCGCAGCGAATGCATAATATCACGCACCACCACCGCTTCGGGTTCCGAGAATGCACTCGGGCCAGCATAAATGTCTGAACATGGATTCGAGGAGGCACCCTTACCCATCCAATGGAAGCCAAAGTTACGATTCGGATCGGTACCATAGCATGTGACCCCGTTTTCTGTCACTGGCTGACGTGTCTTACGCCATAAACGGAAAGCGCTCGCCGATTGTGTGTACTCATAGCCATCAGCATTCATCACCGGTAATATAACCCAATCGTAATTTTGCAATAACTCAGCGTGAGCTTCAAAATTCTCCACCAATTCACCAATAGCATAAACTACAGTGGCTGGTGAGATCCATTCGCGTGCATGGAAGGCGCCATCCATGAAGACCACATTCTTGCCGGTAACGCCATCGCCATTGGTAATGGTAATCGTTTTGAGTATGCGTCCCTCATAGGTCTTACCCACAGTTCGTACGAATACGCGTGTGGGATAACGTGCCGCCAGATCGTCCAAGTAAGCATTGATCTCGTCGTGTGAGTAGTAACGTTCTGTACCCAAACGACCGGTGCCGTTGTAAGGCTTCGCCTGACGTAGCATACGGTTCTGCAGCACCTCAGTTTGGATGGTGCGTCCGAAATTGGTGTTTTTCAATTCAAATGGTATTTTTTGACTACGCAGCTCTGCTTGGAAACTCTCATCATGCGCGGGCGCTACAAGCACACGAGCTTTTTGCGTGTGCAAACGACTTAGCGACAGGAAGTCATACTTATCGGCATCCTCTTGGGCGAGCGCGTTTAGCGCATTCCTTTGAGCAATCGTCTCCGTTGCAATTTCGTATAATTTGTAGCTGAAAATAGCGTTCAGATTTCTGTCATAAATGGTTTTCTGGAAAAGTCAATCCTTCGTCTTACCCTTCATATGAACCCGCCACAGCGAACTCAAAGGCTACCCATAAAAGCGCCAAGAGTCGCAAGACTTTCACTGCCATTATTATCACAACCTTCGCAGCTAAACTCCACTAATGAACTAACTTCTCAAATATTCAATTGCTATATATTGAGTTGTTAATTTTTTTGAATTGCCCTACGACTGATTGATAGTAGCTGGGCTTATCAATATAGCCAGTTCACGCGCGCCACTTCATATCGTTAATTATTCGGTACAATTAAGTACTTCTGATTTGCCTCCGGAGCATTTGCTCTATTGATATATATACAATATTGTAGAAACATCTTGCAAACCGTGCCATTCTTCATCTTATCTTAGTGCCTAATTAGCCGATAAGCACTTCGTCTCACTTATAATTCTATTGCTGAGTAAATATAGCGAAGAATTGTGGTTAGTATAAGAGGCTAAACTTCAACTTTGTAATCGTTCATACTAGTGATTTACAACAACAAGCGTTAATTAATACTTTTGTGTTGAGTGTAAAAAATTTGATTGATAGTAAACAATAAATTTGAGTAGCTCATGTTAGGGATGATAATATTTCTCGTTAATTGACTTCGAAACTAGTTAAAGTTAGGTTAGTTTAGTTGGTGATTTCCGGTGTGTGTTAACTATCTCGATCTATTCGGAAGCATGTATAAATTGGAGATAGAAGGAACTAAAAATATAGTAAAAAAAACACCCCACACTCCTTCGTATATATTCGAAAGGGTCTGTCGTTTAACAAGAGACAGATTACAGTCAGAAAACATCAATTAACTCTTAGCCCTTCTCTATATTTCTCGTACCTTTCTGTTTTTACCTCTGTTTATCTCTCTTAATCTGTCTGTCTTTATCGAGGCAGAAATATTAGGTTAGATTACGTTCGGTGTCTAATCTAAGAATCGGACTTGGACTACAATACGCAGTCTCTTGTTAAAACATAAAAATAGTACACCAGTATACGATCTTATAAAACGACAAAGCGCCTTGTGACCAGTACAAATTTGCTTAGACATATACTTTCTATTCTCGCCAGATCAGTGCGACTGCAGAAAATGTAGCTCCGAAAGCTAAATCTCGCTAACGCGGGGCACTCAAAAAGGAAGTGTTTAGATGCTTGAACTGCATTGTCTTCTATACAGCTTTTTTAGCTGGTTAAGATAATTTATATTACATTGTGGATGTCGATAGGACAATGGCTTGTTAAAGTCCCCTCAAATAGGGAGAGGTTAGTCTTACCGAGGGATCACCGGATCTCTTACTTTCGATTTTGAGCCAAAGGATTTCACGACAGCTGATAAACAGATTTAGATTAGCGCTGAACAAGCTCCCACGAAGCGCTTTTATACAGTAATAGAAAACACGAGAAAAGGGTAACACCGATCCGTTGCTATTCTACTGATAGCTGGGCTAGAGTGCTTCGATACCTGCGATTCGACCTGAGGTATTGGTAGTTGTTGAATACTTTTGGGTGTGCACGCACCGAGTGAATTCGGTAGAGGGCGTTCCAAGCTAACGAACGAGCGGCTGGTTAGTTATCTCCGAGCTCCTGGAGAGTCAGTACAAACATGCAGAACGTTAGAGCAGAGTCCTCAAGATACTCAAACGAAGGGTCAATTGAGTCCGACAAGACGTAGCATTTTGAGACGACAGAGGGGAGCCAAGCAGCATGCTCTCAAGGCTATACTGAAGAATGCCTTCCGCGACGCTTTCAATGCTTAGAAATCGCACTGGCAGCGCTGCATCGACGAAGAAGAGGCCTATTTTGAAAGATTTTAAAGAACCGATTGGTTCAATACATTTTTTTTAATTTTACTAATGAAACAAAAAATGAACTCGGCTAGCAAATCTGAGTGATTATGAACATAAATATATGGAAACAAAGGTTTAAAAAACTTTTAAAATTTATTAAGGAAGCAATAAGAGTTCGGCATTATTTCAAAAGCGCCCAATTCTTTACAAGTTAATGCTTTACGCTAATGGATATTTCTCAGTCACTTTCTTTCCCATAGCACGAATGCCGACCCAAGTCTCTTTCACCAGACGATCAACAGAGGATGCTGGTGGATCGAAACCATAAATGCCACCACGTGGCAATTCCATAGTGAAGGAAATAGGGAAGCCGGCTTGGAATGCGTAGTCATCACTGGCACCAGCAGCCTCACCTAAGAGACCAGTTGATGAGCCAACAGTATACTTAGTGCCACTGTATGCTTTGATAGCGTCTGCGCCAGCCAAGCCAACTTCGTGCAAATCGTCGGCAGTTTCCGGAAGTTCGCTGTGAATAAGAAGAATATGCGATAATTACAATTATAATAAACAACTTCATGTTTTTTCAACTAGTATTTACCTGGTATATCCCCATGGATACAGCACATAGCTACCATATGAATGGAGAGTCAAATACATAACACCGCGACCGCTGTACGTGTGAATAAGATCGCGTACGACAACAGTTTCGGGTTCCGAAAATGCTTGCGGGCCAGCGTAGGTAATAGAGCAATAATCCGAAGATGCGCCTTTGCCCAACCAATGGAAATCGAAATTGCGGTTTGGATCAGTACCATAGCATGTTTTTCCATTAATTGTCACCGGTTGACGAGTCTTGCGCCATAAACGTGTACTGCTTGATTCCTGTGAATACTCATAACCATCAGCATTGACCACCGGCAACACAACCCAATCATAATCTAGTAGGAGATCAGCATTTTCCTCGAAATTCTCTACCAATTCACCAATAGCATACACTGCCGATGCAGGTGAAATCCATTCACGTGCATGGAAACCGCCATCCATCAAAATAACATTTTTGCCCAAGCGGCCGTCGCCATTTGTTATGGTAATAGTTTTCAAAGTACGACCTTCGTAAGATTTGCCAACAACTTTGAGTGAAACACGTGATGGATAACGGGCAGCCAAGTCATCCAAGTAGGCATTGATTTCTGACTGAGTGTAGTAACGCTCAGTGCCGAGGCGACCGGTACCGGAGTAAGGTTTCAACTGACGCAGAAGACGGTTTTCTAAGATTTCAGTATTCACAGAGCGACCGAAATTAGAATCTTCAAGCTTATAGCTTATATTTTTCTGTTCAAGTATGTTTTTGAAGTATTCCTCAATCTCGGGCGAGATAAGCACACGTGCACTATCACCGGATATACGACTCAGAGAGAGGAAATCAAATTTATCTGCATCTTCAGAGAGTGTGATAAGAGTCTCAATTTGCTCAGCGGTTGTGGGAGTCACTTCATAAACTTTATACCTGAAAATATGGTGTATAAATATAGCTACAGATTAATGTTTGACTAATGTAAAAGATTATTTGAGTTATTATGAAATAATATTTTGGTTTATGTTGGGATTAATCCAAAACGATAAATTCGTTTATAGTCAAAACGAAAAGTGAATGATTTTAAAAGACACGAAAGTAGATTGGATTTCGGATTGTTTTAATTTCAAACTTTATACATCAATAAGATAAGGATTGCTGCTTCGATGCGGGTAAGAGCTATCATAACTTTGTGAAATTTACACTTTCTCTGACTGCATCCCAGAAGACTTAGATCACTTTGTCGCAGTGTATACTCCTGGTGGCTTTTGCTATGCTAGAATATCAGCAAGAGACATGTAACCGAAACCGTTGAGGAAAGGCGCAATCAACTTTATGCGAGGGTGGATCGAAGTCTATAGAGAATGTTGGAGGAAACTTTTCTGTAAAGAGCTTTCCGATGTCCAGCCCCTTTTAAGAAGTTGATGATTCACTTCAACAGGCAGTGTCGACAATATTAGCGGAAATTCGCGGATTTATTTTCTCTCAACAAAGTGCATTTTGCTATAATCTCGAAGATCTTACTGTACTTAGTGTAAGATCCAACGCAATTTGTCAAAGTTGTATGGAGGAAGGTGAGGTGTAAACAGCCTGGCTTTTTCTTCTATAATGTCCAGCTTTTGCAAGACTGAAGTTGCAACATCTCAAGTTTCTATAAGGATGCTGCTTTATAAGATTTATTTCAATACACTGTACACTTTTTCAATACTATATCATTTAAAATATTCAAATATTTTCACAAACTTTACCCATCATATTTTTCAGCGCTGGCTAGCGCCACAACACCAGCGACAAACAAAAGTGCTTTTAATAACATTGTTCACTACTTCACTTTAGTATACTAAATATGTTTATAGAAAATAGCCGCCTATATATAGGCTCCGAAAGTGTTGAATATTCCAATCTAATCAATACAAAGAAACCCTTTAATCACAAAAAATTTAACGTAAAATCTGAGCCAATCTAAATTAAAATAATTAAAATGCACACGTAACCGGAGATATGCATACTAAATTTATGGCGTTTTGAAATTGAACTGATTTTTAACAAAAATGTAAAATTATAGTCCGAGTTTGGAAATATGTGATCGACGTCATACCACATTTTATCAATATTTATTTATTAGTCTGGTAAAATTTGGTCAAACTGAGCTGCTAATAACTTAATAAATGATAAGCTCATAAGAGAAGTTGAAATTCCAAAGACAGATATTTGCTATTTCAGGTAAATGACGTGGAAGAATCCCAATTAGAGATAAATTGATGATTTTTATACTCTCGCAACAAAGTTGCTAAGGAGAGTATTATAGTTTTGTTCACATAACGGTTGTTTGTAAGTCCTAAAACTAAAAGAGTTAGATATAGGGTTATATATACCAAAGTGATCAGGGTGACGAGTAGAGTTGAAATCCGGATGTCTGTCTGTCTATCCGTCCGTCTGTCCGTCCGTCCGTGCAAGCTGTAACTTGAGTAAAAATTGAGATATCATGATGAAACTTAGTACACGTATTTCTTGGCTCCTTAAGAAGGTTAAGTTCGAAGATGGGTAAAATCGGCCCACTGCCACGCCCACAAAATGGCGAAAACCGAAAACTTATAAAGAGTCATAACTAAGCCACAAATAAAGATATTAAAGTGAAATTTGGCACAAAGGATCGCATTAGGGAGGGACATATTTGGTCGTAACTTTTTTGGAAAGTAGGCGTGGCCCCGCCCCCTACTAAGTTTTTTGTACATATCTCGGAAACTACTATAGCTATGTGAGCCAAACTCTATATAGTCGTTCCCTTCAGGCAATTCCATATATAGTTCAAAAATGGAAGAAATCGGATAATAACCACGCCCACCTCTCATACAAAGGTTATGTTGAAAATCACTAAAAGTTCGTTAACCGACTAACAAAAAACGTCAGAAACACTAAATTTTACGGAAGAAATGGCAGAAGGAAGCTGCACCCAGGCTTTTTTTAAAAATTGAAAATGGGCGTGGCCTCGCCCACTTATGGACCAAAAACCATATCTCAGGAACTACTAGACCGATTTCAATGAAATTCGGTATATAATATTTTCTTAACACCCTGTTGACATGTTCGAAATATGGGTGAAATCGGTTCACAACCACGCCTTCTTCCAATCTAACGCTATTTTGAATTCCATCTGAGGCCTTCTCTGTATAATATATACAATAGGAACCAAAGATGATAGCGGCATAAAACTTTACACAAATACGGTTTTTGAAAAATATGTAAATGACGGATAATGAAATCTCGATTATCACTTTATCATACGAGAGTATAAAATGTTCGGTGACACCCGAACTTAGCCTTTCCTTACTTGTTTTTTGTAATTTTAAAGAATTCAATTTATGGACTAAGCTCTTGGGTTCCATCTTAGTGGACAGGGATCACATCAGCTCAGTCACATCCAGTACGGAATTGTTCAAAGTGCTGGACTTTATGAACATAAGTGATACAGAAAAGGGCACAATAGACCATAGGACGCAGTGCAAAGCCTCAATTATTTTATATACATCTATCTAAGCTCATGGATTGTTAAGATTGTTCTAATTCCTTTGTTTCCTAATTTTTACACTTGATAAAATACGAAAATATCCTCGAGGTCATTGAAATTATAATTTCTTCAAAAATCAGTGAGCACTTTTCACATTTAAAATTTTAAAATAGAAAATAATTTTTAATGGTTTAAACGGCGACTAACCTAGCCTCACTTCTGTTGGTTCATCAAATGTAATGATGGACAAGTTTTTTAATTACAAAATTTTTTTATTTACACAATTTTTTTAGGTTATCCGTTCTTTATGCCTGCCGAGTTTAAACTGAAAACAAAACTCGATAATATGAATGCTTATAGCTGAATATTTATATATGAAGAACTGACATATCAGACTGCCCTCGTTCATAACCATATATACATCTACTATGAAAGAAAGTTCAGACATCAACTATTCCAAGAGTACATACATATGTATTTTTTTAAAGAATAATTTATTTTCATTCATTATATCACTTTAACATGACTCTTCTAGAAAATCAAAGCATTTAATCTAATATAAAGAACAATAATCTAATCATCAGCGTTTAAATCAAAGAATGACAACTTAAGTATGCCGCTAATCGATAACAGTTTCAGAAAATTCAGGGTAGACGGCGATAAGTGATTTATTTCCTTTGGATCAACGCAATTTCTGCAAAATTAAAAATTACGGTTCCGTTTTATCACATACTTTGAGATTTATGCCACTGGTGTAATCTAATCAACGTTGAATCAAGTATAGTGTAGTCAAGGAAAAAGTAGAGCGTACGACAATAAATAAAAGAAAATAGAAACCACAACAAATGAAAAAAACATATACATATATAAATTACAACAAAATAGATGGGAAAGAGCGAAATTGTCTCATAGGTTAAATTTGAGTTTGATATAGTTTCCTAACTAAATAAAAGAACATCATACTTTTTTAGGACTTAGTTCGTATAACTTCACAGTAATCATAAATTTATCGCAGGAAAAAAACTACTCGGACCATACATCTTATGGGCAAACAACGTTAGGATCAAAATTAAGTCTTCATAACAGGCCAAACGAAACGTTCCCGGCCTAATATAGTAAACAAATTTTGTTGACAAAATTCGTTTTTTTTTTCAACATATGTATGTAGTTCAAGGGTGATACTGATTATAGTGACTCTCCAACTTTTCGATACCATTTTTGTAGTACGATTTGTTCTTCGCTTCAAAATAGGCCTCGGTTTCAGCGATCACCTCTACATTTTCTTCCTGCGAGCTTTCTTTTGAGTTCTGAGAACAGGATATCGTCGCAGGTGGCCAGATCTGAAGAATACGGTGGATGCGGAAGCATTTCGAGGCCTTTGCATTATTTTGGTGAAGCAACATTTTCATTTTCTTTAAACAGTCCAATAACTCTATATAATAGTTGACTGTTGGGTTTTTCTACATCTTGGAGCAGGTTCATTGTATCCTGTCCACTCGGATGAATGTCGAATGGACTTCGGAAGAAAATAATGAGCCATGTTTCATTCTTTGGTTCTCCAAAATATCATTTTGTTTTTGGTCAAAAGTGAACTCGCGCGGACCCCATTGCACAGAACTTCCTCATACCCAAATATTCGTGAATGTTATGATAAAAACGTGTCGTGTATATCTTTACTGTTTCGAACAACTTCACTCCAGGGTCGTACAAAATCATTTTATAGACTTTTTTTATATTTTCCTTCGGTAGCAACCTCTATTGGGTGTACACTGCGTTCACCGTTTTCGGTGCTCATTTCACCACGTCTAAACTTAGCATACCTATCCTTAATGGTTGATTTTCATGGGACAGTTCCGAAAACTTGTCATCAAGCCAAGTTTCTACTTCAACCCTATTTTTTCATATCAAATAGCAATGATTTATCAGCACGCAAAATTCTTTTTTATCCATTTTTTCGCAATAACGAAAATTGCTTCACTTAAAATGATATGAATCACAAATTAATGATCTGAGAGCTGATGAAGTTATACACGCGGCTTTTGAAGATTATGGCTAACTGGAACTTATTTGTATGATAGTACAATGAACAGAGCACTCACTCCGGCAACCGCAGAGTTGCGCACAAAGCTACTCAAGGACTGGATTTGTAGAAACATCCAGACACTTTCTCGTCCATTGTCTAGCGTTTGCCAGACTGAGAATGAACCGTCTCGGGAGTCTTACCTTCAGTTTGAAATTGTGATCGGCTCAAAGCGCTTTTTCAATTTTAAAGCGTCTTACAATCTATTATGTAGGAGTTTGACGTAACATATTGGACTGACCCTTTGAGCTGTCCAAGTGAGATCCTTGACCTCTCCTCTGCGCATAATTTTCGCGCACACAACCATCGCGTTATCCCAACTCACAGGCTCTTTATGGAAAATACGCAAAAAATCTTTATCCAAGAAAAACTCTCTTTGCGTTTTCAAAATTATTTGCATTCCCTCAGAAACATTTATGTAGCCAAACATCTACACCAAAAATATTCTGAAGACGAATTCAATGGTTCAATGCATATTCAAATTAAAAATGGTGAAGCAATTTTCAAAGCGTTGGACATTGGAAGATATAATAAATAAAATTTCAGCACAATTATATTCAAAAGCGATCTTATATCTGGTTTCTAAGAAATTAAAACATAATATTCCTTCCAAGTTTACAAATCGCTATGCTAAACAGAAACAATTATGCTATTAAAATGGTAATATCCTTTCTCTGATTTATTTAGGAAATTTAACCCATAAAATTATATAAGAAAATAAAATTTAATAAGCAAAATTTGTGCGATTAAAACTATAAAAGTCAAATTCGTTGTGTCCTATAAACTGTAAGATAACATTGTGGCAACAGAGTTATAACAGTAGCATAACTAGGAAATGTTAATGTGCTTTCAATGAGCTTTTTTATTATAGCGCACATGTAAGGAGCTTTTAATGCTTTATTTAAACATTCAAAAACAATCGAACTGTCTTTTATATAAGTATATTATTAGTTAAAAAGTATTTCAATATACAAAATAGTCTCCTTCTGCTTCAATACAGTCCTTTGCACGGTCCAAAAGCATGTCGAACGAGTGTATGCCGGTGCAAGCCTTTTTAATGGCCTCTACGTCTGCATAACGCTTTCCTTTCATGGGCGAATGCATTTTTCCTATAAGGAAGAAGTCGCACGTTGCCATATCAGGTGAATACGGGGAGTGGTTAATGGTTAAAATGAGATTTTAATTTTGTCTATCGCATAAAAACTGCGCCGGCTTACCCTCTTCTGAAGTAAATTGTGTTCCAGTGAAAACGTTCTGTATCGGCCAGGACAAATGATAGTCATAAGGGCCAAACACTCACTTATAAGGGAGGTGGGGAAAAACTTCCAAGGCGCTGTTTTCCCAACTATTTTTAACCGGTCCGCAACAAAAAGCCAAACGTTAACCTAATGGAAAATTATCGCTTCGTGTTTAGTCGCGAATTTCGAACATGTTCATACGTTCGACACTTTAATAAGATCTTGTCAGTACTCTTTCCCATTAATATTTTTATCCGGTTTTGGAATAATATCTTGCCCTTCTTATCCCACCAAATACAGAGCAATAGCTTGGCGTAATGGATATTCGGCTTTGCCGTAGATTAGGCTGGTTTGTCAGGTTTCACATAAGATTCCTAGCGTTTGAGTTGCGGAAATGGATCCATTTCTCATCACCGATCACAATCTGAAAAACGACTTATTTTTTCAGGATTCATGCAACATTGCTGATATGTAAAACATTCTTTCAACGTCTTTTGCCTTCAATTCATATGGGGTGCCATTTTTCTTGATTGAAATGCTAACTCTTCTTGTTTCTGGCAATAGTCTTCTTCTTACAGTTCCTCATCTTCAAATTTTGTTGTACGCTCAGTACGTCCTTCGTCTTCCAAGCCAAAGTCACTACTTTTAATTGCGCAAACTACTTCTTTCAAGTTTCTTCAGTTAGAGCCAACTAAATACGATAATTTACGGCTGAGGTTTTCTTCATATTAAATGGATGACAATACGTTTTCAGACTTCAAATGAATAACAAATGCCGAAAAAGACGCACAAGGACAATACCTTTCCAATGAATGTGCGAAATCGTTGCGAATGTTGAACGACGCTTACGGTGATTGAAAAACACAAACCTACGAGTGGAACAGAACCATCAGAGACGTTCCAGAGTTCGTTGAAGACATGCCTCGCTCTGGACGACCTTCCACCTTTCGAACTGATGAAAATATTAAAATAGAGAAGAACATGGTGCTTGAAAATTGTCACGCAAGTGTTAGAGAGAAGGCAAGAGAGCTCGACATCCCTCGCGAGTCCAAGCAAACAAGTCAACAATCATCGGAATAGAGTGAAAAAACGAGCGAAAATAAATATTTCTTTTACAATTTCCGGGCATTTTTTGTCACAGTGTAAGTACCTAAAATATTTATTCTTTCGTCAATAAAATCTCTTTTATTTCATTTAAATTAAATTGTACACCAAGTTGCTACTTAAATATATACTAATTAACACACAGACATAAAAAATTGCATTACTTAAGTAATTAACATTCAACACGACTGCAGAACACGCCGAACAGTCCCCCCTCTCTTACACTAATACAAGCTAACGTGTCGAATAAACTCGATGAAGCCGGCGAATGTCTCCTTGCAGATGTGAATGATATCGGATGGCGCCACTTGGAAGTTCTCACCGGGCAACTCGACCGTGAAGGACATGGGGATGCCCAAGTTGCCATAAGCATAATCGTCTAAACCGCCAGAAGCCTCGTAAAGTATGCTAGCCGAAGTGCCGACAGTGTAATGGGTGCCACGGTATTTGGCGATTTGGTTGGCGGCGCGTTGAGCAACCGAATGCAGCAGGTTGCGGGTGGGGGCAACGGCATTCCTGAAGTGTGGGTATAATTGCAAATTGTGGTAATTAGTAAGATGAAATTTTTTCGAAGCACATAATTTGAAAAAGAAATTTGTTGTATCGAATAGGTGGTGGAAGTCAAGGCTGAGTGTTTCGCTTACCTCGAATAACCGTAAGGATAGAACAAGAACTTGCCAAACGAGTGCACATCCAAGCTGAGTTTCACGCGATGGCGATTGTATTCCAAATAACGTGCGACTGCCGCTGTCTCAGGCTCCGATGTGGGACCAGTGCCGGAATAGACTTCGGAACAAAGCTGCAGATACAAAAATAAATTAAATTTGAAATTGTGCAATTTTAATATTTTAGTGAAAGAGTGTGCTCACATTTTGACTGGCGCCATTATAGTTCCAGTTGTTCGGGAAGTTGCGGTTGATATCCACACCAGCACAGGAGCGACCACCGTAGCGATGACGATTCTTGCGCCAAAAGCGATCCTAGCGCATAAAATTTTTTATTAGATTTATTTCGAAAAAGCAAATATGTCGCTTGCAACTCACATTCGTGAAGGAGTACTCATAACCATCAGGATTGACCAGTGGCACCAAATAAATTTCGACATCTTGCAACACCCTTTGGAATGCGCGCAAATTGTTCAACAGTTCATTGGCCAAATAAAGCACAGTTAGCGGTGTAATCCACTCACGTCCGTGTGTCGCCGACTGTATGTAGGCCACACGACGATCACGCACTCGGCTGTTGAGCGATATGGAGAGCGCCGCTATGTGGCGACCCTCAGAGGAGCGACCAAGCGATTCGTAGCGGCAATTTTGCGGGTGGCGAGCAGCCAAAGCGCTCATATAATTTAAGACCTATGGAATTTTAAGAAATGTAAGTTTCGTTAAAAATACTTGTAATATTTTCCATTATTACGAACTTCTGAGTAGCGCGGAAAGTGCGAGAAGAAGCCGCGCGCCTGTCGTCTTGGGCGATTTAGCTCACATTCAGAACCCTCACAGGCACCGAGTGTTTCATTGAAAGCAAACCTGAAATATATATTTATTTTTTTATTAAATTTTAAAGCATATGAGTTTTGAATTTAGTGGTCTCACATCTCCTCCATCAGCGGCTTAGCCACGAATTGTGCATTCAATTCGTTCAAGCGCGCCTCAAATGTGGATTGCTCTGTCGGTGATACTGTGACGACGGACATATTGCGTGTTAGCAGCCAAAAGTCCAGTTCTGTTGATTCTGTTTGTAAATCGACAAGATAGTTGAAGGCATCTTCGCCATCGTGGAAGACTGTGTATTTGTTGTAGCTACAAAATATATGGAAAAAAGTTTTAGTATTATTAATGGTTATTTGATTTACTTTTATTTTTATATTCTTGCAACATGTTGCTACAAAGTATACTAGTTTTGTTTAAGTAAAGGTTGTATATGTTACCTAAAACTAATCGAGATGGATAAGGAATTATATACAAATATATAAATGGCAGACGACTTTACGAATTTTCGATAGAAAGACCTCCATTAAACAGACTTCCACTCCGTTGGAAAGACCAAGTGTACTATAGAAGAATCTGGCTACACTTGGAATCTCCAATTGGCGCCAAACAGCGAAGACGAAGTACGACTAGCATGTTGTTGTAAGCTAGACAATAACCGCGAAAGCGTTGTCTAAGCCAATAAAGAAGAAGATATAAATGACAAGACGAGTCAAATACCTAGTGGTTGTCTGCCTGTTCATCCACCCATGTGTGCAAACGATAACTTGGTTAAAAATTGAGATATCTTGATGAAATTTGGTACACGCCCACAAAACGGTATATTAATCGAAAAGGGATAAAGTGGCATAACTAGCTCCAAAATATGGCACAAGACCTTTATTTAGTACAAAGAATTGTATTAGGGAGTAATGTGGTTGAGTTTTTTTAAAAGTGGGCGTGGTCCCGCCCTCTAATAATTTTAATGTACATATCGCCTAAAACAATCAGCTCCAAGTTCACTCAGGGATTTCTGGCAACCCTACCCACCCTGTGAAAATGTATGAATTAAAATTCTAACCCCGCCCACTCCCCATATTACGGTTTTGTTAGACACTAATAAAAAACCGCTGCATCAATAAATAAATATCCTAGGGTCATACCATGTGTCCAGAAAAAACTTTGCAGGAATATTGCATCTTACGCTCAAAAATGGTTGAAATCGGGCTACAACTATTCAATTCCCCCAGATACCGGATATGTGGACCCCAGTAGCCATTGTGAACCTTTTATCAAAAGTATTGGTCAATCTGTCAGATATATTATAGAAACTCTAAGAAAATACATTCTGATAATAGGATGCCTGGATGTCAAAAGCCATGTCAAGCTGTCATGTTATTTTTGTTCAGCATTGTTTGGCACTTCATCATGAACAATCGCTCAACCAAATCAGCCTAATGAGCGTACTATTCACAACACCAATCGCAACATCTCATTGTTGGATAATATTCGACCCAATACACCACGTCCAGCTCACTATGAAGTAAATATAGCAGTCGTACCTGAGAGTATACAAGAAGACCGCGGAGAGTCGATTAGGCACCGTTCGCAGCAACTGGGACTGACGTATGGAACGACTTGGCGCAGTTTACTTCAAGATCTAAAATTAAAGGCGTCGAACTTCCCAAGCGACATCGCTTAGGTTTATTGGCTCTTGAAAAGTTCCAAGAAGATTCGAAGTTTTTGAGCTCAATTTTGTTCCACGAGAGCCCCATTTCTAGCTCAATGGGTATGTACTCGTAAATAAGCAAAATTGCCCATTTGGAATGAAAAGCAACTTTAAGAGCTGCCATTTCATCCAGAAAGAACAGCGGTTTGGTGTGGTTTCTGGGCCAGTGAAATCATGCGTCCTTATTTATTCGAAAGTGATGCCGGTGAGAACGTAACCATCAAAAGCGAACGCTTTTGCGCCGTGATAACCGACTAGTTTATGGCTAAAATTGAAGCTCGTGGTCTCGGCGGCATTTGGTTTTCACAAGACGGCGTCACTTCCCACACATTGCATCAATCAATGAATTGAGAGAACACTTCGGAGAGCAGTTAGATATCACGTTTTGGGCTGATCTATCGTGTGATGTTATATCATACCGCTAAACTTTTTCCTGTGGAGATATGTAAAGTCTAAGCGGATAATCCCGTTTCGATTCAGGCTTTGAAGCAAAATATCATGCATGCCATTCGTCCGTTACCAATCGAAATGAACGAGTCATTAAAAATTTAACTCAATGGATGGACCATCTAAGACGTAGCCGCGGCCAACACTCGAATGGTAATAAATATTCCCTATTTCTGTGCTTTTTCTTTAAAAAAGTTGAAAACCTCGAAATGGATTACCCTTTATATAAATAATCAGTATGACAAGTTTACTTTTTAGAATATCCTTTTCTTTACTAGAAACAGCTCCATTGTCGAAAGCACCATTTACGGGTTTTTTGTTTGTAAACTGCATTATAGCTTTGGTGTAACCGAATTTAACGGCTTTTCTTGTTTTTTCTTTTAATAATAAACATTTTTTATATTTTTTAAAATGTTTATAATCAGCTTTTCTCTAAATTTCTAAACAGTTGCTTTCCAAGTTATTATTATTTTCATTGCTTAATTTTATCAAAGCTAAAGCACTTAAAAGCTTTCCAAAAACATACGTTAAATTTTTTTCGAAATCGCAAAACTGCCAGATGTCGTCGAAATCATTAACAATATTTATCACAAATAAATGTCTCATTATACAAATGTTAGCGCTGAGTTGCATTGTCAACAGGAGATTGTTTTGGTGTAAAAAGTTGTAAAAATTATAAAATAAATAATAAAAAAGTCAAATATTTTGAACAACGAACACAAACAAAGACAAAAACAACAACAAATAATGTCAATAATGGCGTTAACAATTTCGAAATAATCTCATCAAATATATTCATAAACAAAAGACGGCTTAACACGCGTTTGTGTAAGTGAAATAGCTGCTTCAACGCCTGACTAGCAAACAAGCATACATATCTACAACATTACAACAATAATAAAGTCATTGGCATTGCTGCAACAGTAGCAGTGTGGATTTCAAAATGTCTATTGTCATGATTAAGAGAATTAAAATAATCACGCAAGCGCACAAAATCAAAAATACCGTTAAAAAAACAACAACAAAAAATGCCGAAAATATTGCAACTTAAGCGGTAGTGACAAGTGCAACACAGACAACAAAAAAAGCTATAACAAACAATTGCGTAGCAAGAAATTACACACACACGCATATATATATGCATATCGGATAAACATATATATAGTATGTATAAAAATATTATAAAATATAATCGTATAAATATACAAATATTTGGGATTTGAATTCTTAATTAGCATTTGCTTTGACTTAGAGCTTCATTCATGCTTGATATATTTTGTCGACACGACATCATTAACATCCAACAAAAAAAAAATTGAGCACGATAATTGGTATACAACAGGTGTACAATTATTCACTATGCGAACATGATTACTTACATATATGCATATATAATTGTATGAAGATGCCGCCAATGTTTGTTTTTTAATTCAGACAACCTTTATAAGATCGCCCTCTAAACACCTGCGGCTGACACTAATGGCGCCAACGTAGACAACAGCACAGATGTCATAGTGACCACAAAAAACATTAAACAAAGGAAGAAAACTACAACAAAAGCAATATCGTAATTTAGCATTTTTTATATTTCATTTTTGTTTTTTGGTGATTTAATTATATTTTATTTATTAATTTATTTATTTTATTTTTTGTTTGTTTTGAGCCTGTAATCATTGAAGTCGGTGATTTTTTTTTTTGTTTTATTCATATGCAGATTTTTATTCAAAGACCCAGCAAGGAGTAATGTAAGAAAAACGTTATGAAATGCAGACGCAGTCAAAGCATTTAATTTGGTTGTTAAGTAATTAGCTGAAAATATATATCGAAGCAGAGTCTTCTCATACCCTCATTTCACTTGAGTTCTAGGCGAGAGTTAGATCGTCAAATATTAATTCGTAAAATAGTGTGGAATATACATCGAATTCTAAAAGATTTAATATTAAAAAAATTCAATGCCTTAAATTTTTCTCTAACAAATAAAAACAGGGTGATCCAGTTGAAATAATGGTCTGTATAGCGAGGCGATGACAATTATCCATCCAAAAGAAATCTGAGCTTCATCTAATCAACAAGACTTTTGCCATACGTCACTAAAAGAGTCAGTTAACAAGTTTCTTAAGGCAAAGTGAGAAACAGACCGCTACCTGCAGCAGACGAAGAGCTGAAGTCACCCCTTTATTGCATTGGTAGATAGAATTTAACTGCTGTTTGCGCTGCGTTCTAAGGTAATGTACTCTCCCCTCTTTCATATATGCTCACATAAAACCAGTACTTTAATGATTTTCAGAAACTTGCTGGGCGTTACTTTAAGAAATGTGATTCCTACTCGGTGGAATTAGGTGGTCAGCAATTTCCGGCTTAAAAAAAACGGAAATATGCACAAGGTATGCCCATATTGGAGAGCTGCTTCTTGAATATTCTTCTTCTTTATTGACGTAGACACCGCTAACCGTTGGTTATAGCCGAGTTTACAACAGCGCGTTCTTCCTTTTCGCTGCTTGGCGCCAATTAGAGATTCTATGCGAAGGCAGGTCCTTCCCCACTTGGTCTTTCCAATGGAGCGGAGGTTTTCCTCTTTCTCTGCTCCGAATATTTTAAGAACTGAAGTGTTTTCGTCCATTCGGACGACAAGACTTAGCCAGCGTAACCGCTGTCTTTTAATTCCCTGAACTATGCAAATGCTGTCGTATAGATCATACAGCTCATCGTTCCATCGAATGTTATATTCGCCGTGGCCAACGCGTAAGGGCAGTAAATCTTCCGTAGTACCTTTCTCTCGAAAACTCGTAAAGTCGACTCTACAGATGTTGTCATTGTCCATGCCTCTGCACCATATGGTAGGACGGGAATAATGAGTGACTTATACTTGCAGAATTTCAATTTTGTTCTTCGAGAGAGGACTTTACTTCGCAATTGCCTACTCAGTCCGAAGTAATAGTAGTAGTAGATTTCGAGGCTGACATTGCTGGTAAATGCTGGTTCCAAGATAGACGAAATTACCTACGACTTCGAAGTTATGATTGTCAACAGTGACATGGGAGCCAAGGACTGTTTGTTTCAAGACATGAGATATTTCGCTCAGTTCTCCTTTACCACCAAACCCATTTGCTTCTCTTCCTCTTCTTCTTGAACCTATTACACAAAACTTATCTTTGTGGAAGTTTACGATGCTTTTAAACGTTGTTAGGTTGTGACCCTCCATTATCTACTTTGCTATTGCCCCACATGCCACGTGTGCTCTTCTAGACAAGAGTTCATTTATTCATTATAACAATTACAACTTGTTAAAAGCAATAACATTGCCCAAGAAAGTTCATGGAAATTATTTATTCTACTCGAATTCGTAATTTTATTCATTTTTGATGGATTGAGGCAATTTTTTTATAGTGACAATTCAATTTAGAAATTAAAAATATATTATTTCTCTATACATATAACTTATTTCAAAAAAAATCAATCACATACATATTTTTTAAGTTCGTGTGTAGTCCAGTTCGTCTTTCAACCTAAAGTAATAGAATTTCGTTTCAATATTCAAATTTCAGAACGATTAAGTCAATAAATGTCCTGTTTAAACCAGCCTAAACTGGCCGCCATTAGCTGCGCGGCAATTAAGACAACAAGTTCGTACCACTTCCTTTCTAAAATATTCGCATTGAATTTCATGCATAACGCAAATGATAAATGATCATATTTACTTCCGTTTTCGAATACTTTCAGCGCAAGTGGTTGGTCGTGTCATCAAGGTCAGCCGATTTTGATTAGCTAATGTGTGTCGCACATACATATATATTAAGACACATACAGTAATACAAATATACATATATACATAAATATGAATATATAAGCAGTGGAATGCGTGTCACTTTGGTCACCACTGTTTATCTGCCCGTTAACTAATACGTTAGTGATAACTTAAATTGATAAATCACTTCCGCTGATAGCAACTCAAATTGAATATACAAACATATACATATTTACCTATATGTATATGCAATATATTATATAAACTATATAACATATAAGCAAGATATTTGCATAGCAGTTAAAAATATTAAAATGTGAAATATTTGGGCGACAATATTTATGCGGCGCCAACTTGAGAAATGTTTGTGTTAGGCTTCACTATATCACATCTTCATATCAGCACAAATACCATAAAATAAGAAGTTAATTTAAACTTAACTTACATAAATAAGTGGATATTTAGTAAAATTTCCATTAGCCGTTGCATTTTTAATGACATTTTTTTAGTTATATTTTTAGCTCATTTATTTTTACTTTTTATTTATAGTTTCCAATAAAAAATTAAACACACATACATATGTATTCACAGTGCATATAAATTAATTACTAATGAGCCTAGCAATTTATGATGCCAAACAGAGACTTTGATACATAAATTAAAAATATTGGAGTTTTGGAATTTTTTTGAGAATTACTAGGCTGGAAATTTCAATGTCAAACATAGATAATACAAGTGCCTGACGGTTTATTATTGGTGATTTATGAAGTGAAACAAAGACTTTGAATTATAAGTTAAAAATACGAAAGTTTTATAATATTTCCTGATAAATCCTCGAATTGAAATTTTAAAGTGAAAAATATGTAACACACCTTCTTATGTAATCGGTGTCAAATGTGTTATTACATAATTTCTGCGTTTAGAGGAATTAGAAAAATCTATTACATGATTACCGTCACCGTAGCATGATTTTGTCTTTATTTTTTGTTACTGGAAAATACCAAACTGCGATAAGTGGACAAGCAGATAGTCGTATTATAAATATATTGAATAGGTTTTCATCATTTTCAAACATTTTTTTTTATTAATTCACAGAAAGAGCATTTAAATAAATGTAATATGGTAAAAAATTATGCTAAAAATATCTATGTTTAATATAATTAGACCAATTATCAAAGTAAATGCCAAATAAAAATAAATATTTATAATTTCGGTACACAATTTTTTATTACATTGCCATATAAAAAGCAATATATCTAAATTCGGTATAAAAATACCTATATAAGGTACGGTGGTATCTAAATTCGATACAAAACTTTTGCATTAAAATGCTACATAAAAAGGAATATATCTAAATTCGGTACAAAAACACCTACATATGTATATACGTTATGGTGGTATCTAAATTCAGTACAAAGCTTTTGCATTGCAATGCCAGATAAAAAGAAATATATCTAAATTCGGTACAAAAATATCTAAATACGGTATGGTGGTATCTAAATTCGGTACAAAGCTTTTGAAATGAAATGCCAGATAAAAGGGAATATATCTAAATATTCGCTACGCTATAGTGGTATCTAAATTCGGTACAAATATTTTGTATTATTTCAAGAAGATAACTACATATGGTGTATACCACGAAGCCATATGCAAAAGTCTAAAAGTATGATGCTGGCGTAAACAATAGAAGCGCTAGTAAAGTTTATAAATTTTATACGATACAAACCATAACTCGTGATTTCATGCCTCTATAAATTTTAATGTCACTATTGTATTTTGATGAGAAGGAGAGGAAGAAATCTCCCATAAGCAGACACTGACGAACCAGCCTTTTTGTTCAGTTATTAGATTTGTCCGCTTAATAGATTGTACTCAATAAATATCAACAAATTGTGGAATCGGTCAATATGTTAATGGAGATGTGCGCTTAATAGAGCATCCATTTAATGCAGCTTTCACTGTATTTCTTATTTATGAATTGTTTTGACTATCCTATCTTCTAAGTTGCTTTAAACTGGACACAGTGAGCTAAATTTTGCTAACATCAGTTCATTAGTTTAGGAGCCCATCGTGGACAAAAAACGTGGCACGAAATTTTTATATATTAAGACATTTTTTATAATGCATTAGTCACCTACAATCGGGTTGAAATCTCATATAGTTCCGGATTAAGCTGCGTTTGCGATCACAAAACCACTTTCATACGATCTTGAGTGGAAAAAACTCTTTACATATAATTTGAGTTAATATTTGTACTTTCTCTTCATTTTCTGACGAACTCAAACCAATGAACAATAAAATAATATTTCCAGAACACAATTTCAAATAATGACTAAGCATAAAATATTTTGAAACGATGCTTAAGCCCTTAGAAAAATATGATAAATTGTAAATGAGATTCTTAACCCACAACAACATATATATTTTCTTATTTAAAATAGAACAATCAACAACAACCGGCAACGTCACTGAATAAATTCGTAAAAATCACATAAATATGTGATATGCATTTTAAGCTTTTCTCTCAATTGCTAAGTGGTTAACTGCAGTTTGATTGCCCCTGAGCTTCTGAGTATGCATAGAGCAATTGCTTCCACATTGAAAATAACACAAACAACAATGCATTCAACAATTGTTATGCGCGCGCGAGCACTTACAAAGCATATTTAGATGCTTAGCTGCTTGAAATATTTACATACAAAAGCATAAATATGCAAGTGGGTATAGCAAAAGTGTTTAGCGGCAAAGGCTTAACAAAAGCGAGGAAAGTAAACATTAGTATGCAATATTAGCGCTTGCCAATAAACAACAAAGCGAAACGCAACAAAAGAAAAGCAAAAAATATATAAAATATTATCAGATATTAAAACACCAGCTCCCCGTTGTTCACAAACCCGGTGTTTGCAAAACAGTACATGCTTTTTAATTGTACTTTTGCTTTTTCACAGTCACCAGTGAGTGGTGAATGCAGAGTGAACGCGTTTTCGGGTAGAATTAACAATCAAGCTGTGCCAAAAATTTGAATTTTGCAACAGATTAAATTTGCTCATAACTTATTTGAAATTTTAATACAACAACTTGTGTTTAACTCGGTCAAAGGCATGTGAAATAGTATGAATTTCCAGCAGCGAGTTCGTGTCTTAAGTCTTTCGTTTTCCGCTCTGTGTTTTGGCAGCGCTTTGAGCGCAGCGCGCAAGGTTGCCTATTATAAATGTGATTATTTAAGAATTAAAGTGCGTTTGATAAATAAAAATAAACTCGAAGCGGACGCGTAATCAGTTGGTTGCACAAAATTTGTTAATGAATTCGCTAAGGTCGTTTGGTGTAGCAACTGTGGCAGAGCTTTTGGAGGAAAGTAGAATTGTTGTTGTTTGGGAATTCACTCTTTATTGTTGTTATATATGATAGTTTTATAATTTGCTTGCAAAAACTTTATGTTATAATTTTTATAAATACTTCCAAATACATATAAACATCTATGAGCTAAGTTCTTTTAAGGCTTCTGGTTGTCATAGCGTATGAGCAACAAAATAAGCGTGTAGCTAAGTACTAAATTAAGATATAAAGCTATAATTTGGTTCAGAGGAATGCAGTAGCAAGGCGCACCTGTACACAAACATTTTTGAAAAAACGGGCGTGGTCCCACCCTCTATCAAGTTTAATGTACATATCTTCAAAATCACTTAAGCTACAACAACCAAATTTGCTGAGTACTAATCTTATAAGAACCTCTACCGACAGTGTGAAAATGGATGAAATTGGTAGATAACCCCGCTCACTCCCCACATAACGGTACTGCTAAAATCTATTAAAAGCGAGAAATATCAATAACTAAATATGCCAGAGACATTAAATTTTACATGCGAGATGGTATGACTAACTACTGATACTAACTTATGCTAAAAATATCTATGTTTAATATAATTAAAACAATTATCAAAGTAAATGCCAAATATAAATAAATACTTCTAATTACGGTACAAAAATACCTATATACGGTATGTTGGTATCTAAATTCGGTACAAAACTTTTGCATTACAATGCCACGTAAGAAGGAGTATATCTAATCCGGTACAAAATTACCTATATACGGTATAGTGGTATCCGATTATAACAATAAATGCCAAATAAAAATAAATATTTCTAATTTCGGTACAAAAATACCTATAAACGGTATGGTGGTATCTAAATTCGGTACAAGACTTTTGCATTGAAATGCCACATATGAACGAATATATCTAAATTCGGTACAAAATTACCTATATAGGGTATAGTTGTACCTAAGTTGGGCACGACTCTTTCGTATTACTCCAAGTAGATACCTGCATATGGTGTAAACCATGTAACAATATGCAAAAAACTAAAAGTAAGATGCTGGCATAAATAAGAATAGTGATAGTAAACTTTATACGATACAAACCATAACTCGTGATTTCACGTCTTTATAAATATTAATATGACAGAACTTTAATGGAGCTATGTAGTTTCAAAATTGTATAAGCGGGCGTGGCCCACTTGTGTGTATCAAAAATGGGGTTGAATCGGGACAATACTTCCCTGAGCTTCCATATACCTAATATAAAGATTTATGAACTTCCAGGTGAGTACATATAACGGTCAACGCCTGAGTTATCTCAATGAATATAAGAGAGCGTGTTTTGCAGATAACGATGCAAAATTTGTGCTAAGAAAGAATAAAATTTCGAAGAGCACAAATAATTAAACGAAACTTTTTTTTTGTTGTTTGAAAATTTGTTAACAAATATTCATCAGTGGTCTGACTTACAGGGAAATTAAATTTTATTTAACTCGCAAAAAAATTGAATACTTACAAATTTGAAAAATAAAAATCGTAGAAAAAATCTAATCCTCCGAAAAAATATTTTTTTAATATTTTATTTCCCAACTAAACATAAACAGTTAATGATACATTTTATTAACAATTCAATTTTTTTCTTTTACCCTGCTTACTTACCCTTCATAACGGTCCAAATTCGACGCTGCCGCTCCAGCACATAACGCCAATACGGCTATACTGAACGCTTTCAGCCACATTTTGTGCAAGGAGAGATGCAAAATTTATTCAACTCACTGGTTCAGACTCAGAAAAAGCTTATATGGCACTTGCTGTTAGCAATTTTTTTAAAGCACTTTTTTCTTTATCTTTTTTTAAATTTTTCGTTTATTTCGTTTAACACTTTTGGGTTCTCATAATCGTGGTTTTATATTCTAAAATGCAAAATTTGAATTAATTAGATATGTTGGAATTAACACAAGTTTTTTTTATTGAAAGAATATTTAAAAATTTGCATGTCGGCGCAATTTGCATTCAACGGCGAATTCGCATGCGCAAAGCATTGTCGACGATGACATGGAGATACCGGGATATCGCGACTTTTGCAGTTGAGTGACTCGTGCACATGCGTGTTGACATATTATTGTGTGTATGTGTGTGTGTTTGTGTTTGTAGACGATTGGCTATTGCAGTTAAGTGTTCACTTTGCCTTTGCTTTAATAATGATACTTGTGTATAAATTTTAAGAAAATATGTTAAAAAATTTTAAAACTATCTTCTTAATGTACCTAATAAAAGCTCTTAAATTTAGAATGTTTGCTTTTGTTTGTAAATAAAAAATGCAAATTTCTCCTATTTATGAATTTTTTAATAATTTTTTTTTTTTAATTTAGTACCTAAGTCCTGAGGTTAATTTTTCTTAAATTTAAAATTATAATTTTTTTTATATATAATTTTTTTAAATTATGAAATTATAATTTTTTAGTATATTAAAAATTAAAATTTTTTTTTAGAATTTCTTTTAATTTTAAAGTAAATGTTAAAAAAAAAAAATTGTATAACATACATATGTACAAACATATGTATATACAAAAATTATAATTAATTATTTAAAATTAAGATTAAATTGCTATAAAATGTTTAATTAACATATACTTTCTCTTTTAATTAGGAAGTACTAATTTATTAATTAGCTAAAATAATTTAATATTTGTAAATTATGATTAATTAAATTATTAGCTATTAATTTTATTAATTTTTGTCTTATCTTATGTTTTTTCTACTGTTTTATAATAAAAATATAAAGTTTATAATATTTTAAAATTATAATTAATTAAAGTATTAATTATTTATGTTTTTTAATTTTTGTCTTTTTATGTTTTATGTTTCTTTTACTTATTTTTATAATAAAAAATATTTTTTAAATTTAATATTTTTAAATTATTTTTTATTTATGTTCTTTACTTTTTTATAAAAAATTATATAATTTTATTTTTATTACCTTTTTATTTCTTTTTTATACTTTTTTTATGTTATTACATTTTAATTTTAATTGTTTAATGATAATATTAAAAAAAGTATATTATTTGTTTAATATATTTCTTTGCTTAAAAATTTTTCAAGTAATTTTTTTTTATTTATGAAAAACTTTTTACTATTTTTTGTATACAATATTTTTCAAAAGAAATTTTTTTTTTAAGTTGTATATTTTTTATTGATAATTTAAAATCTAGATTATAATAATTCTATATGTGATATAGAATTTCACCTTTTTCACTTTACTTAATGGCGAGTTATTCCAATAAATTTTATTTGTTCAAAAATTTTAAAAATTTTTTAATATTACTTTATAATTTTATTAATTAAAAAAATTGTATATTTTTATCAATTTTTTCATATTTTTTATAAATTTTTTGGTCAGATTTTTCACCAACACCTAAACACACACACACACATAAAAATAGCGGCTGTAGCGCACTTCATTCTTCACAAATTAAAGTTTTAAAATTTACTAAACTCCAGCGCCACAAAATCCACTTCACATCAATGTCAATAACAATAGCAACAACCAATCAGTACCGCCAAGAGCTGCCCAGAGCTGCCACGTCCGTACCGCTTTCGATAATACCGCAGACTGATGCTCACCTTCCGTCTGGGCTGAGCAAGAAGACGAGCGTGCGCGATTAGAAGTAGAAAAATATGCACGAAAAAGCAAAAAAAAATAAAAAAATTAACAAAAAGCAGAAATAAAATTAGTTTTAGATACAAGAAATTAAAATAATGAAGCTGGAGGTGAAGTTGAGACCGAAAATGCAAACGCGTTAACGACGCGACCGCACAATTAAATCTCGCCGAAAATATTTCGTCGATGCTTGAGATGCCGCAGCGCAACAGTAAAAATTCAAAATCAAAAACAAAAAAATAAAAAAAAAACATAATCAGAAAAGGAAACAAAACAAAGCAAAACAGATCAGCCGCTATTTGATATTTTTTTTGTAAGTGTTGTTGCTGTTTATAGAAGTGGTGGCAGCAGAAAAGTGAGTGTCAAGGTTAATTGATCCGCAAGTCAGCGACTATATGGCTTGTTATTTAATTTTTTTCATATTATGTTGATCATGTTATGTTTACTGCCTTTGTTGTTGCTGTTTTTCCTTTATTGTTAATGCTGTTGGTAATATTATGTTTAACGATTTTTTTGTAATTTTAATTTTATCTATAGCACTAGTGATGGACCGTTGAACCATTGAACCGTTGAACTGCCGTTTGAACAGGTCGCGCATGCGCTCAAGTGTCGGTGCATTTATGGTTGTGTATGTGTGTAGCAGCTCTGTTGGGCATTGCTATTATATATATGCGTTTAAAAAGGTGCCATTCACTGGGCGCTGAGCCTGACACTCGCGCAGCATTGCATTTGTTTACCGAAATGACTGATGGGCGACGGAAATGCGCGCAAACAACGGCAACAATCAATACTGTTAGATGTCAGAATGCAATTTTTTCCGTATATTATATATTTGTGTGATTTTTGATGACGTAATTATAAGAGGTCTATTCTTTTTTGCTTGAAATTCTAAGCGCTTTGGGGCGTTAAAAATGCGGTTACCCAATTCTTGTTTTCTCAAATGTTGCTTTGTAATGTCTTTGCCTGAGATTTGCCGCTGAAATTGTCACCTAGCCGCTTCACGCAGGCGTCAAGCTTGCGTCATAACGGTCACACTTGAGTAGCTGCTATGAAATGCTTAAACTCCAGTTGTCAACCGTCTGAGACAGTGCGACTGTTACGCTTCATTGTTATGCATATGTGGCTGGAAGCAAACGCTCATCAGAGCGGCGGAGTGACGATTATAATTTTTGTTATTGTTTTTTATTTTATAATTTCGTAATAATTTAATATTTTTTTAATTTTTTGTTTTGCATTTTGACAATTATAATTTTTGTTTTTTTACAATTTTTTATTATCTAAATATTTTGTAATTTAGTAATAATTTAGATAATTTAATTTTTTTAAATAATTTTTTTTTTGGATTTTATTGTTACGTTTTAACAATTATAATTATTTAATATTTTACAATTTAGTTATAATTTAATTTTTTTAAATAATTTTTTTTTGGATTTTATTGTTACATTTTAACAATTATAATTATTTAATATTTTACAATTTAGTTATAATTTAATTTTTTTAATAATTTTTTTTTTAATTTTTTGGATTTTTTTGACAATTATCCTTAAAATTTTTTTTATAATAATTGTTTTTTATCCTGAGTGACGATTATAATTTTTTTTATTTTTCTTATTTTACAATTTATAAAAAATTAGATAATTTAATTTTTTAATTAATTTTTTTCTTACTTTTTTTTTCATTTTAATCATTATCATTTTTAAAATTTTTTTATATTTTTTTTATTTTCATTTTTTTTATAATTTTTCTATTTTAAAATTTTTTATTTTTAAAATATCTATTTTATTTATCACTTGCTTTCTGGCGTAACCACTTTGGCCGAAAATTTTAAGCGAACTGACCACGTGCCAGCTCATTAGCGTAATTTTGAGAATTTTTAAGCATATCTCGCATAATCTTCTTAAACTACTTTCGCCTTTGTTTTATTAAAAAAAAGTAGTGGTGCTATTAACACTAAATATTTATGAACATTTTTTATTACTTTTTTCTTAAGAGCTGTATTTCCACTTCAGCGTATATGGCTCACAAATTGAAGACAAGTTCTTAAAATTTTTTGTTTTAATTTGAAAATATATTTATATATCTACATATACATTGCGGTGATACTCAAATGTAGAAATAAAATTTAATTTCGGTTTTCCGAAACTCCTCCCATACTTCAAGTGAAGTCGGTCAAGACGTTTTGTATAGAGTCAAACCACAGATCACCTTGCAATAATGAAAAATGCAATAGTTTTTTAATTTTTTTTTCAAATTGCAATTAAAATTGCTGACCTTTCATGATTGAATTATCTGTTATCTTCCGCTCAAGTAGAAATTTAACTTTTGAACTTGCTTAAATCATTCTTGGAATTTTTAACTACCACCCTAATGTCCCTTACCGTAGCGCCATTATCATGCTGTCAACTGCGCGACCACCAACATTCAATATAAAAAAAACTGAAATAGTAAAAAATAGTACAGAAACCTGTACCGGATTAATCATTCGCTTCGGGCAAGGAATTATCAACAATTTTTTGGATTATTTTGTATATTTATTGCGTACATAATAATAGTAATCGCATCCGCATAATAGTTTTTTTTATTTTTGGTACATTTTAATCATGAAACTGATTTCAACTTGGATAAGTAGGTTGAAAATTAAAAAATACAGGGAGTGATTAAATTTTTAAACCAAATTCAGTTAAACTAGTGAAGATATTTATTTTAGGAATTTAAATACGAGAATTTATTGGTCTACTTTGAAATACATACTTATCGTCAGCTAAAATGCAAAACAACGTATCACCAAAAAAACCGAAATAGAGTTTTTTATTGCTAACGATTCACTATATCGTATTACGATTTAACCAATACGTAATCATTTTATAACCAAAACTCAATTTTTTTTTAAATATACCTACCGTTTTACCTTCGCCCGTAAACTTATAAAAAGAGATATTACGTTATTTTGCATTTTAGGTGACGATATAATATATTCATATTGCTTACATGACTATTACCCTATAGATAACGTTCAAATTCTGAGCGATAGCAAATATACTATTTTGTTTAAGTTATGTAGATTTAATGAACTAATGTCTGAAACGTTTTCCTTTGGAAAATTAAAATGCCAGGTTAGAAAAAACTTACAGATATAGACATATGCTTGGACAATCCCATAGTTTTCTTCGCAGAAGACATTTCATGGCCTTATATGATACTTAAAATTAGAGGATCCATAGACACTTACTTTTGGTTAGGTCGTAGTGTTGATCCAAAATGATTTATTATAGTTTTATGTTACCCCAAAAATCCTAAAACTGGGTAAGCATGTTCGCTAGTTTCGCCAAAAGTGTTTCAACCGAGATATTTCAATCTCAGTGTGGCAAAAGCCAAGAAATAAAGGAGAAAGTTTCAAAATGATCCCATATCACCTTCCTCCACACTTTGGCAAAAATCGTACTTAGCCGCACCACGTGTGAACCTATTGGATAGTGACACTTACAATTGTGGCACGATTACCTTTGCTGAGGGCATGAAGTTCGAAAAACCTCTTACGGTTCAAAGTGGGCCAGAAAGATCTCGAAGTCGCGGTGACCAGCGCTTGTTGAACTCACTAAGCGTCCAAAGGTCCAAAGACAGGAGGACATCGGAATACCTACTAGCTTCCAGTCGGATGAAATTGGGGAAAGGCTGCCCTCCTTAGCAAGCTCATAGGCTTTGCAGTTTTCGAAGATTTCACTATGACAGGACATCAATATAAATCTAGTATGGAATAAACTTGAAGTTATTGCTAATGAGATCATGCACTCCTTTACTAGCTTTGAGCGCACAGTCAGCAAGGTCTAAACCGGTCGGCTATCGCAGCACATATCCACGAAGAAAATTACACTTCGGAATAGTCCATCTACTGATACATTGATGACAGACACCACCGCTTGAAAGACGCAACAGTAATATGGTAGCCAACCATAGAGAATGCAGACCATAAGTGGACAGAATTTTTAGAAAAAAATATCATACAGACCAACCAACCAAAAACTATCCTATATCATATCTTTGTTATTGAATAAGGAAAGGTAGTTGTATTTTATTTGATTCCAGCCTCTTTAGAACCCAGAAAAATATTACTGTCAGGTGTGCATTTTCTACTAAATTGTTCAGGTGAGGCGACGGACATAAAACATATTGAACCTGAAGCTATCACTTAATTCGAATACACTTTTTGTGAAATGATCAGTCATGTGATTTTACTGTTTTTTACTCTTTTTTCCAATTGTTGTCAATTGACGTCTGTTCTCTAAATCGTACGCATTTCGCGCTTACGTCCGGCAATAAGAAGAAAATCTCAACTAAAACAAACTGAAGAAAAAAAGTCTATAAGTGGGAATAACCCTTAATAGCAAGTAACAATTGCCAAAGATGCAGAATCCAGCCAAAAACATACATCAATTGAAGTCCATTAAAATAAAAATAAAACCAAAATAAAAAGTGTTTCGAATAAAAACACGAAATAAGAAATTGTCGCAGTCATTGACACAACGACCGGCGGCGCGATTGCGCGAATTAAAAATATTCGTGTTGTTTCTATTTTTATTCGCTTACGAGTACAGTTCGATTGTATTTAATCACAACAACAACTCTGCCCGTTTCGCTCGACTTCTTTTACAAATTGACACCTTAGCAATGGCAAAAAATAGAGAGGCAATCAAAGACAATCTACCGCGTGCCGTTTACGTCATAACAGCAATCGAGATCTCGTTCAGTTTGTCTGCGTATTTATTTCAGAGAGTGTAATCTGAACGCTGTTCGCTTTCAATTCCCTGTTAGCTCATTCTCATAAGCAGATTTCTCATGCCGCCATTAATTTACTTTTATTTTTAGTTCATCGAAAGTAAATTCTAAGAATTTAATTAATTTCATTGACTTTGGCCACGCGAAATTCTGGTTAGAGCATCAGCTCAGCATCAGCTCTATTTTAAGATATCAAATTTTAAGTTATCAAACTGAATTTATGCTGTGTTTCCATGTAGTGGTGCATAGCAACGGCCGGTTTAGTCAGAACTTTAGACGATATGAGGTTTTTATGCAAATTTCGATTAGCTGCACGCAAAAGTTTTGGTAAAACCATAAACAACAAGCTAAAACGAGATTTATATTTTGATTCTTCAAATAAATAACAGTGATTTACCGGGTGGATGACTTGTCGATTCTTAGCGCAGATAACATCTTTTTGTACATAGTTGAACTATTTGGAATATTCACTCAAGTAAATGAATGGGTTTTCCATTAACACGCGACGATGATGAATCGGTTTGGTTGAATTTTTATGGCGATTATGTAAAGTATGTTTATAAGCGAGAAATGAAGAGGATTTCTAAACTTTATTTCAGGGTCATATTAACTCTACTGTAATTCCCAGAATGTAATAGTGCAAGTTTTCCACTGAAATCAACTGGCAACAAAGAGTTCTCGCTATCGCCAATTCTTGGTAATTATACTCCGTCAAAGTGAGAGTTGATAAAGGTGTTTCAATTAATATTAAGATTATTATCAAACTCAGATAATCAAGAAGCCGTGGCCAATGCGCAAATGACCATAAATCTTCCACAGAACTTTTCTCTCGAAAACTCGTAACGTCGACTCATCAAATGTTGTAATCGTCCATGCCTCTGCGCCATACAGCAGCACGGGAATAATGAGTGATTTATAGAGTTTGGTTTTTGTTCGTCAAGAGAGGACTTTACTTCTCAAATGCCTACTCAATCCGAAGTGGCACCAATTGGCAAGAGTTATCCTGCGTTATTATTGATTTCGAGGCTGAAATTGTTGTTGCAGCAGATAATTCTTATTGCCCTCGTTCTCTATCAAACCCATTTGCTTCGCTTTCCTATGTAGTCTGGAGAAAGCAGAACTAACTGCACAGATGTTGAGGCCACTGATATCAATATCATCAGTGTACGCCAGCAGCTATTCGCTCTTATAGATGATTGTACCTACTCTACTCAGATCTGCAGCTCGAACTATTTTCTCTAGGAGTAGATTGAAGAAGTCGCACGATAACCGCTCGAAGAGATCCTTCTCGATCCTGATGGAGCTTTTGGTATTTCTCAACGTCAGTTTACACAGCCGTATTAGTTTTACGAGGATGCCAAATCTATGTAGACTTCGCGGCATAAAAGTAGGTCGTTTTCGTGCTGTCAAAAGCAGCGTTGAAATCGACGAAGAGGTGGTGTCGATCCTCAAGCCACACTGATAATGTTTTTTGACGGTGGGCTTTAATCTTCCACAAAGTACGCTCGATAGAACCTTATATGCGATGTTGAGGAGGCTTATTGCGCGGTAATTAGCGCAGATTTTGGGGTCTCCCTCTTTGTAGATTGGGCAGAGCACACTCAATTCCAATCGTTAGTTATGCTTTTATCTGACATATTTGAATAACTCAGCGGGCAATCCATCGGTTCCGCCACTTTGTTGTTCTTCACGGGTAATTGCTATTCGCATTTCTTCATGGTCGGGCAATGGAACGTCTGCACCATCGTCATCGATTAGGGAATCGGGTTCGCCTTCCCCTGGCGTTGTACTTTCACTGCCATTCAGCAGGCTGGATAAATGTTTCCTCCATAATTTAAGTATGCTAAGTAGAACACCTTTGTGGGTTCTACAAGAGTATGCTCCGGTCTTGAAATCTTCTGTTAGTCGCCGGATCTTTTCGTAGAATTTTCGAGCATTACCCTTGTCGGCCAGCTTGTCAAGCACTTCTTTCTCACGCATTTCGGTCTCTCTTTTTTTGTCTGCAAATGCTCCCCCCGCTTCCCCTTTCAACTCTATCCCATCCCGCACGTGTTTCTCTAAACTGCGACGCGGCATTCCTCATCGTACCGACTGTTCTTTTGCATTTTTCGAAAACCAATGGTTTCGTTTGCAGCTGTCACAGTTCCTGTCTCAGAAAATAGAAGTGCTAGTCAAGTATAAAATCGTTCGACTGTCTGTTGTGATTGCAACTTCTCGACGTCGAACCTTCCTTGTGTTTGTTGACGTGCGTTTTTTGCAGCACAGAGGCGGGTGCGTATCTTGGCTGCAAGAAGCTAAACGTAGTGTCGATGTTAGGACCTCGAAGCGTACGCACGTCTAGAACCCTGGAGACGTGTTCTCCGTCTATCACAATATGATCGATCTGGTTGGTGGCTTTTCGATCCGGAGACAGCCAGGTAGCTTGATGAATTTTCCTATGCAGGAATCTAGTACTACAGTTAACCATATTTCGGGCCCCGGCGGAGTTGAACGGTTTCAACCCATTTAGGGATGTTTCATCATGTAGGCTGAACTTACCAACCATCGTGCCAAAGATACCTTCTTTGCCCACACTGGCGTTAAAGGCGTCAACCGCGACTTTGACAACGTGGAGGGACAGCTCTCATAGGTGCGCTCCGAGCGATCATAGAAGGCATCTTTGCTCACTTCGTTCTTCTCTTCCGTCGGGGCGTGTACAAAAATCAGCGGTATTAAAGAACTTCGCTTTGGAAGTGGATTGTGACTAGACATTCATTCACGGGGGTGAATGACGGGTTCGGAGAGTGAGTCTCTCTCCCATCACGAATCCCACAACGAATTTGCGCTATGGCCACTGTAGTAAATGCCACAAGGATCAACTCGTCTCAGCCCTTGTCCATGTTTCACTTCAGATCAATGTAGCCATTAAAAGTCCTTCGCTGAAAACTGAATGGAAACAAGTAAGGAAGGGCTAAGTTCGGGTGTCACCGAACATTTTATACTCTCGCATGGTAAAGTGATAATCGAGATTTCATTATCCGTCATTTACATATTTTTCAAATACCGTATTTGTGTAAAGTTTTATTCCGCTATCATCATTGGTTCCTAATGTTTATACTCGTATTATACAAAGAAGGCATCAGATGGAATTCAAAATAGCTTTATATTGGAAGAAGGCGTGGTTGTGAACCGATTTCAGCCATATTTCGTACATGTCATCAGGGTGTTAAGAAAACATTATATACCGAATTTCATTGAAATCGGTCTAGTAGCTCCTGAGATATGCTTCTTGGTCCATAAGTGGGCGGCGCCACGCCCATTTTCAATTTTTAAAAATCCTGGGGCAGCTTCCTTCTGCCACTTCTTCCGTAAAATTTAGTGTTTCTGACGTTTTTGTTAGTCGGTTAACGCCTTTTAGTGATTTTGAACATAACCTTTGTATGGGAGGTGGGCGTGGTTATTATCCGATTTCTTCCATTTTTGAACTGTATATAGAAATACCTGAAGAAAACGACTCTGTAGAGTTTGGTTGACATAGCTATAATAGTTTCCGAGATATGTACAAAAAACTTAGTAGGGGGCGGGGCCACGCCCACTTTTCCAAAAAATTACTTCCAAATATGTCCCTCCCTAATGCGATCCTTTGTGCCAAATTTCACTTTAATATCTTTATTTATGGCTTAGTTATGACACTTTATAGGTTTTCGGTTTCCGCCATTTTGTGGGCGTGGCAGTGGGCCGATTTTGCCCATCTTCGAACTTAACCTTCTTATGGAGCCAAGGAATACGTGTACCAAGTTTCATCATGATATCTCAATTTTTACTCAAGTTACAGCTTGCACGGACGGACGGACAGACGGACGGACAGACAGACATCCGGATTTCGACTCTACTCGTCGCCCTGATCACTTTGGTATATATAACCCTATATCTGACTCTTTTAGTTTTAGGACTTACAAACAACCGTTATGTGAACAAAACTATAATACTCTCGTTAGCAACATTGTTGCGAGAGTATAAATATTATTATTTACACTTATATTGAAAATGTTGTTTTTTCGCCAGTTCGGGTCAAATTTGATCGGATGGTATAGTATAAATACATATATGAACACAGAAAGCTAGTAAACACTTAAAATAAATACTTTAGCCGAGTCGTCGAAAATTTTTAAGCAAACGTTTTCGTTCATTGAGAGTGGAGATAGCGCAGTTATCAACCACTTTGAATTGATTTTGAAGCCATTTTGTATTAAAGGTGTAAGTTAAAAATGGTCAGAAGTTTTTTCAGACTTATTCTATGTGTTTACGTAGTTCAAAGAAGATCAAACTAGCTAGCGGAAGCAAACTACTTCAGTTGAAAACGCTCAGAAGTACTCATTGTATGCAAACACTTGAATTGCTAGTTATAGCCGCTGATGATCACTAAACCAGCAATGAGTGATATGAGGAAATCAAAAGAAGCTTTATATGTTAACATAAGTGACAATTAAAGAAGCAATACTTTTGGCAGTCGAAGCCACCATTTACATCGGATGATTTTTTTTATACGAAATTGATAGATACACCAGATATACATATATGTATGTACAAAAAAAAAGGTTATATTTTTATAGCGGCAAAAGCATTCATTTCCGGCACAAATTCGAAAGACGATGTTGAAAATGTAAAAAAACAAAACAAACTTATGAACGCAAAATGTGAATCAACAAATTTGGATTTGGAGAAGGGGTTCTTGTCCATATGACCACTTCCGCTTAACTAAAAATAAACAAACGCTTAAAATTTTAATGAAATCTCCACACTTTACTACACAATCTATTTTTCACAAAATATAAAAGGGAAATAAACGAATAAAACTGTTTACCAGTCTTCGTTGAGTAAAGATGCTGCCATCGAAGTCGCTCACAATTATTCAAATGAGGATATTCACCTTACCATACCAGACCTTGAAGAAGACCGCAAAAGAGCGCCGAATAGCCCAATCAAAGTTAAGTTTTCGTTGATTTGCTTAAGATGTTCGCATATGCCTTAACGGCAATTAATTGGTAGCACGAATTTGGCAGTGAAACTGGCCACGCATGCGTTGGAACTAAGCCAGAATATCAAGCACTAATTTCAGTTGAATATTTAAAAAACTTTGAAGAGTTGCAAACGAAATGACAGCATAATTATCTGAAATGCAAATTATATTTTAATAATATGTATATTTATATATGCGTGATTGTGCCTGCCACTTAACGGTATGTGCGGTTAACTTAAGTTGAAGATTATGATACGTTTGGTGCTCAAGAGCATAGCATAAAAATAACTTTTTAAAGTGCATTGACTGTGGCCGGAGAAGATTTGTTATAAAGTTTCAGTATTTTTTTCCTTCTTGATTAGGTCTTTCAAGGCGTCGAAGCCTGTGCTCAACGAACGACTCTTTACAGAAATAGGCATCGCCTTGAGTTAATATGTTTTTTCAAGCCTTTTCGCGCTTAGCAAATTCTCACCTTCGCTCTTTCTCTGATCACACAAGCAAGTACCAGTTCAAAGAACTTCAAAGACAAAGAGTTTTTTGGCGCAATGTGAACTAGCCTAAGTGCTCTCTGAACTCTAATTACATAAGTATATAGTGTCGACCATAACTTTCGAGACTCCAATCGGACTCTTCAGCATTTAACAGTTTTATTTTAATGTCAAAAAATCACCTTGAATAAAAAATAAAAATCTGCGTTGAAGCCTCTGACGAACCATTTATCCTATTCCGAGATGCTTTAGTTGACAATCAGCTGCTCAATCCATTGCCTTGAAACTTAATTTATGAGATCAGACGTCTACAGTCCAAAACTTAATTTGTATACAATATTTCTGTTTTCGCATGAAAGTATACATATGTATATATAATTATATATTGATTAACAAACATTAACTTTTTGCATATAAGATGAGAACGTCACATGATCCGTTGCTCTGTGTTGACATCAAGATACAGTTGCTGCATAATAATTACAAAATCGTGTTTTCATCTCAAGTAGATTGTTGTCAACTGTGTGTGAATTCATTAGCGTTCACCACTTTGCAACCTTGACCATGAATTATACAGAAGTTAAGGTTAAATACAACAAAGAGTAATCAAATCTCAATTTTCTGTTATTTTACAGGTGTGTTGAAAGAAATTTAAAGCGTTTTTGGTAATGCTATTAATGCGCTAAAATAAAGGTGAATAAAATTAGTTAAAAATAGTTTTTTTGTATAATAAAGGACGACTTTCTAATCGGTTTTTTTTATTGAAAAAAATTTTATGTACGACGGCTGTGTTCTCAACGTTATAAATATAGAATAGAGATAATTCCTTAATAAGGACTATTTATAAAATATTATTTCCCTATAATGTATTTCTTCAAAGCTCATACATAGATGAAATCAACCTCGGTTCAGCTCAGATTTGTAGAGTTTTATAGAGTTTAACACTAACATGTGAGATGAGGAACTCGTATATTTTCGTCAATGGACAACTTTTAGGTGTCTACTTAGTCTACGAGAGAACCAGTTAAAAATGTAAGAGATTCTGAAAAATATGAAAGTATCAAAATTAGTTATCGCTCTCGAACAATGGATCGACTCAACATATCTCATTGATTATATGCATTTTTTAACGTAATATTGAACTCCATCATGATTCTGACTGACAAATTTGGCTCTTTGGTACTTTGTCTGTTTTTCGAAAATCGTCTCTAAAATATATTTGGTCGGTCCAGGTCAAATTTGATCAGTTAAAAATTTTATTTGCAATTTCTAACACATAGGCAGCATATATTAAATAAAAAGACGTAAACCTAAAGGTTTGAGTCTATTTAAGGGGGGAGCCTGCTTTAGAAGCTTTAAAAAATCTATTTTTTTTTTGCTTAAATCTCTTTAAAAATAATCTAAGAATATGTCCCCAAAGTTATAGATGGGAATGCGAAATATTTTCGAAGCTAGAAGGGAAATAGTGGCCGAGCGTGTAGCAGATATTCGCAGAGAGCGAAAACTTTGACGCGCGATTTCTCGGTTTTTCATTTTTACGATTTTTCTTAATTGGCGGGCAGAATAGAAAACAAACTAAACGTCGTATAGTATTGGGGCAAATTTTATTATCTTTTGCATTAAATTATCTTCTAATTAAACTAAAAAAATTCAAGTTGGAACATATTTTTAAACAACTTAAAGTCAATTGTTTTTGGTCAAAAACCACTTTTTTTCAATTTAAAAAAAATTGTAAAATTAAACACTTCTTTTCAGATTTTTTTAGTCTAACTAGAAGATAAATTTTTAAAAAATACGAATCTCTTTGAATTCTTTGTTTCCGATAGAAATAGCGCCCTGCATCCTGCCCGCCGTCCGACAAATGCACATGCCAGATGCATCGAGCATTTGCTTACCAAAGGCAGAATGTCGAAAGATTTCGTATCCAAAAAATGTGTGATTGATGTTTAAGTATATAACTACATATATACCCTAGATTTCGCTTTAATCAATTATTTCTTTCCCTCCCAAAATAATCGATTTTTTTAAGCCTCTAAAGCAGGCTCTCCCCTTAAACACAAAAGGAAAACACATGTTTTTTTAATTCAAAAATTTTTCAAAATATTCGAATTTCTTTTTTTATTTTTATTTACATGCTTGGGAAAAAAAATTATTTTTTTATTTTTAATCGGATGTGTGAGATGCAACATTTTTTTATTTTTGGATGAATAACTTTTTTTTCCGTATTTGAGATTGCAAAATAACAACAAATATTAATTCAATTATTTTTTAAATGTATCATATACAATCCTGGCCAGTGCCAATGATATGTAATCCCGCCATAACTCCATGACGTATAAGTAACCTGCAATTGTAACATCGAATGTTTGACGACGCGGCGAATGAGTAACATAATTTCGGAACTTTACATAATTTTGTACTTGATTTGAGAAATGTGTAACTGTAATTTTACAGATTCCTTTCAGATATTACACGGGGTGAGTTACATTGTTGTAAGGTGAGTTCCGTAAGGTGAGAAATCCAACGCAGAATAACTCTTGCCAACAGGTGTTACTTCGGACTGAGTAGGCAATTGAGAAGCAAAGTCCTCTCTCGACAAACAAAAACCAAACTCTATAAATCACTCATAATTCCCGTCCTGCTATATGGTGCAGAGTCTTGGACGATGTCAACAACGGATGAGTCGACGTTGCGAGTTTTCGAGAGAAAAGTTCTGCGAAAGATTTATGGTCCTTTGCGCGTTAGCCACGGCGAATACCGCATTCGATGGAACGATGAGCTGTACGAGATATACGACGACATCGACATAGTTCAGCGAATTAAAAGACAGTATTCGACGCAGTACCCGCCGGGGGAAGCAGAGGAAGAGCAAGACCTCCACTCCATTGGAAGGGCCAAGTGGAGAAGAACCTGGCATCGCTTGGAATATCCAATTGGCGCCACGTAGCGGAAAGAAGAAACGACTGGCGCTGTTGTTAACTCGACTATAATCGCGTAAGCGGTGTCTACGCCAATTAAGAAGAAGAAGGTGAGTTCCGCGGTTGAAATTTTTCAAATGTTCGATGTCGCACCTGAAACTTCTCATTGTTTTATGTTCTCTAGCTCAGCGCTCTATCTTCAACGCAACGCATATTTAATTATTGATGTCTTATATTTCACTGGAAATAACGTATAACTTTTAGCTTTTGGGGTGATTTCAACTCTCCCGCAGTAAGCAAGCCCACCAACTTCACCCACCCCCCATGGATCCGCCCCTGGCCTTGATGCGCTTCATTCGCAAAATTGTTAGCAACTCTACCCGATACGTGCGTGACGCTTTTCACCTAATAAAGCGACTTCTATTAATAAGGCACAATACAAGCAAATACATTTGAGCTCCTTGCTTATAAAAAGGATAAAGAAAATGTAGTAATAATGACTTTTTTAGTATAGAATAAAAACAAATTGGCAATGACATGTCGATTCACAATTATACGTAGATATGAACACAGGAACTTTCAAGACTCAAACCCTTTAGCAGCAGATTTGCTGTCACTACTTAAATACACTAGGCTAAAATAGAACAATAAAATTCTGTATAAGGTCCATATAAACTTTATTTTTAATACATCTAAATGTATATATTTAAAATAGGTTGATATGTACACGTATGTATGTATGTGGCTGAAAAAATTCGAAAAATTATTTCAAATAAGTGAATAAACTTTAACGTTTATATAATATTTCTCATAATAAACAACTAAAAGCAACAGCCAGCTGACTACCGCAACAGCAAAAATATTATTGAATACTGCTTACAGCTACAGCACACTCACACGTCCACACACACACACAGATATGAATATATTTGGAGCTTCCTTGCTTTATTTCCATATTTTTATTTGCCTTGAATTGTGCACGCACCGAAAACTTTCGTCAGCAAACAAATGCTCCGCGTGACAGCTGGTTAGCCGAACAAATACAAATAAATGGATTGATATGTGCGCACAGATTTGCAGTTATACGTGACAAGCGAATTACGTGACATATGTTAATGTCCTTATGCATAATAATTCGCCAGTTCCAACAGCAGCACAGAATGTTTTCTGCTTCTGACATATTTACTTGTGTTCGTGTGCTTGTTGTTTGCGTGTATAAATTATGTTTTTATGCACCGTTATTTCTAGTGCCGAAGCATAGTGGCTCGATCTCGTGTTCAACGACCATACCCAACTAATAAGACATTGTGCCATTTTTGGCTAATGCAAACTTCCGGCCGAACTGAGGACGAGGCCTTCGCATCTACGGCTAACTTTGCTTATAAAAACTTTAACGGTATTTAATGTTGATTGCTTGTGCATGTGGGTGACTATGCTGTCAGCCCTGTGAGAATTTTTCTAATAAATATTCAATTGGATATCTACTTACATATAGTATATTTCATTGAAGTCCACTGCCAGTAGCTTTCCATTATCTAATAGCAACTTTCTCACTTTGTTTGAGTATCGTTGATCATGTGGACTAAGTAATTCTTTGAAGGAGATTCACTATGAATTTCTAGCTCTTCTAACGAGTTCTTGCAGTTGTAAACCAAAGAGGCTTCATGTTAAGTCGATGTTTACTCTTTTATATATTTTCATAAGCCATAGTGCCTTTTCAGTTAAGATAAATCATTATCGGTTATCATATACCAAAAAAAATCTTTTAACCGAAATGAAATCTGAACAATGTACCAACTAATCAAAATTGACCCGGACTGGCAAAACAACATTTTCACTTCAAAATAGGTTCCTGAGCTATTTTCCATACACTTGTTGTAAACATCAAATAGCAAGGTCTTCAGTGAATTTTTGTCTTTTTTTTTTGGTTTTGGATCATTTTTGGTTACCTTTTGGTGATTCTTGGAAAGTTTCGAGGTCATATTCGTAACCTTAAGACTCGTCACCGATGGTAGTCACTTATGGTAGTTTTTTTTTTTTTTTTGATTATTTAACGGATTTATCGTTCGGAGTAAATACTAATAGACAATCAGAGACAAAAGTATCTCTCAGCTAAAATAATTTTTGCAAAATTAGTCAACGCGCTTCTATCAAACCAGGGTTTAGATCTAGTGGGCTCCCCGCTCTCAGCGAGCTTTGACTTTCCCAAGTTGAAGTGATTTTAACCGGTAATAATCTACGCGGTATTGTTAAAATTCTTGCCAGATGTTAGTTATTGAAGTGATTTAGAAGTAGACCACTAGCATAACTTGGTGAAGTATATGAAATCATCTCTTCTTAACAGTCCAACATCCAGTAGAACCAGCTGGAATCGAAAAGATCCTCCATACATAGTTTTAGTGCATGAGATCGCAAGATTATTAGGCATCAATAACGATAAAATGTGCAAATTGGATCCTTAACTCAGATTTCAACAATAGAACCTGACCTAACCTAACAAAACCTAACCTACCCATTCAATATCGACTCTTCATTCATTCAACCGATGAATTTGTAGTCTAGATGAAACTTTTGTGTGGAAAATAATGAGGCTGGTCTTTCTTTATGGAGTAGATACCGTTTAGGCAGTTATAGCTTGGAGAGAGGGTTTCTCAGCGGAGGCTGTTTTCTCCTTTTCATGAGGGGTATTTTTTACGAAGCGGATCCCAAATCGAACGCACCCAGGGATTTTTCACCTTCAAAGCTACCCAGAGGATACTTGGCCCAAAACCTGAAGTCGTGAGCTGCTAAAGATATATATAAAAGAATAATTTCTGGCCACTTACAAGTGAATGGCGCTCAGAGAACTGTCCTCACTTGCGTGAACTTCTACACATGATTCATGATTCCATCCTCCGAGGCTGGTCTTACTCAGACAAAATTTTAGGTGAGAACCAGACGTGTTTTATTAGTAACCTAACCGATTTCTGCGATAAATTTAAGTTCGAAACTGGTGGTTCATTTTTCAAGGCATTCGTTGAGATGCCTTGGGGAATGTTATCTTCGTCCAAGTACTCTGAGCATTTAACGATAATTTCCTCACAAAATCGTCTTTTTAAAGATATAAGAAAAGCTTTTGAACTGTACCCTCTGTCTAGAAACGTATATTTTTCTGGACCTATTTCCTGCAGATTTCTCTAGTTATACCTTCCAAAGTATTGAGGTTGCAGCACCTGAAAGCACTTTTCTTGCAAATTTCCTGTATGGCAGGCTAGTAGTTATTAAAGCTGCTTCACTTGCATATCCTTTCGGCAGCCACTAGCATAACTTGAAGTTCCGCTGTTGGTGTGTGCACTTTTGGTGGACTTTTGCGAACTTTGTTCAAATGTGTGCCACGAAAAAGTAAGCAGCGTTCGTTTAGCTTCAAATTCGCTGCATTCGTAACACAGCCGACTGGCGGCACAGTCACAGTCAGTGAGGCAGGATCAAACGATAAAGAATTTACAAGCACTTTACAAACGGCGTTTTCCAAAATTGTTTTTAGGAAACCGAAAACAGAGCGCTGCTCGTAAAATTTGTACATTTGTAATGTGTCTGCAATTCATTTATCAAAAGTGATGTGGAGAAAGTGAACGAAAATTTTCAATTCAAAATTACAATTATTTTGTCTCTTTGTCGTTGCAAATTCAAAATTTCGCATTCGAAAAACAACTCGCAAATTTTTGAGCACTCGAGTAAAGGAAAGGCTTAATCCGGTACAAGGGAATCCGCTCGATAAAAATTAACTTTAATAAATGTGTTTGAAAACTTGAAAAAATATAAAAACTAAATTAAACAAATCTGCTGTTTTAAGTGAAATTCCCGCGAGCATACACAAAAACCAAAAAAAATATTCACACAACCCAAGGTCCCTCACGCCAGACACACTCAGCATGCCAGTGAACTTGAAGAAGCGCAGCAAGAAACGCACCAAGAAGACCATTTCGCATGTGAAGTTCCAGAAACTGATTGTGCCCCGGCCGGATGTGCTGCACGGCTACCTGCGGCACGAGGAGATCAATCGCTATTTAGAATATCTGAAGAATCGCTACAGTTTCGTGCAACTGCATGTGCTCGGTCTGACACACGAGCGTCGTCAATTGAAGGCGATCGAAATCGATTGGAATAGTGAGCAGAACTTGGAAGCCGTCGAACGTGAACGTACGCGTCGCATGCTTTACGATAAAACCGCAGTGACGCCACCGCCACAAAATGTAAAGACCGGCGTACAGGGCCGCAATACGATCTTCATAGAAGCCGGCACGCATGCGCGCGAATGGATCAGCGTAGCGGTGGCCTTGAATTGCATCTACCAGCTAACGGAGAAGCATTTGCGCAATTATGAGTTACTGCGCAAGCTGCGCTTTATCATTGTGCCAGTCACAAATCCCGACGGTTATGAGTATACGTTCGTGAAGAATCGTCGTTGGCGCAAGAATCGTCGACCCATTCGTCATAGCCGTCACATTGGCACCGATTGTAATCGCAATTATGACTTTCACTGGGAAGATGGACCCTCGAAGAGCGGTCGCAATACGTTCAAGGGTCTGAAGCCATTCTCCGAGCCGGAGACACGCGCCATGCGTAATATTCTGCGCAAACATAAGGAGAATTTATTATTCTTTCTGTCGCTGCACTCGTATGCGGAGAGCATTATGTACCCCTGGGGATATAGCAAGTGAGTTAAGAGTGTGAATGAAAGTCATTTCCATCTTCTGAATGTTTAACTAGAGGGCAGTCTAAAAATTTTGTAAGGTATAATCTCCAAAGGTGCAAAGGAAACTGACAAGATCCACTTACGCAAACTCTTATTTTTTACTGCTTACGCGGTTACAGCCGACGTACTTGAACTACTCCCACTATAATATTCGCTCGAAATGATCCCTAAGTTTTCGACATATCGCGCTGAAATTTCGCACACGTTCTTTTATCTTCAAGAAGCACTTAATTTTTCGACACCGCGGATATCGGGCCACCATAGCATATAGTTGTCATACAAACTGAACGATCAAGTACTGGTCCTTGTATGGGAAACTTTTTTATTTGATGAGATATCTTCACGAAATTTGACATGGACTATTGTCCAAGGCAACAGTACAATCCCTGAAGAAATTGTTCAGAACCAACTACTATAGCATATAGCTGCCATACAAATTTATCCATCCGAATTAAGTCCTTGTATGTCACACTTTTTTGTTTGACGAGATATCTTCACGAAATTCGGTGAATTATTGTCCAAGGCAATGCTACAATCTACGAATATATTGTTCGGTTCGGACCAATATAGCATATAGCTGCCATACAAACTGACCGATCTCAATCAAGTTCTTATATGAAAACATTTGTGATGGTTTATAATAACCGTCAGTAGAACTCATCTTAACTTTTTTTCACTCTTTTTTTGAACAAATCCGTTTCGAAACAACTATAAATATAGCATATTTTTCATAAAGTAATGGAGAATTGCAAGCCATTCCTTCGAATGAATGAAAATAATATTTTTTCGGAAACAAATTTTTATTGGACTCTATGTTTCTCCTCTTTTTCCTATGCAACTACTATAAAAATAATTACATTTTGAACTCTTATTGCAGAGACCTACCCGAAACATGGCAGAAATTGGAAAAACTAGCGCTAGCCGGTCGCAATGCCATTAAGGCCTACAATGGCAGAAGTTATCGCGTCGGCAGCATAGCAAAGTTTGTTTTTTACACAAAAAAATTTTGAATTTTTCTATCAGTTCTTTATGTAATTCTTAGACTGACGAAACGACGCATATCTGGCTCAATTGTGGACTACGTTTTCGGTGTAATAAACGCGCCATTGGCGTTGGTTATGGAATTGCCTTCGCAAGCTTTGGGTTTTCAGCCGCCAGCGGAGTCAATTAGCCCGATTGGGCACGAGAGTTGGTTCGGCATACGAGAGATGTGCAAAATGGCGTATGACATAGAGGCGCCCTTTTTGAAATTGGAGGCGACGTTATTGGCGAAGGCGCTGACGAACGCTAGGCAACCGTTGCATGAAGCCGACGCAGCGTCGAATAGACAGCCACTCTACAGAGCGCTGATGCCCGCCATCAAAACCGAACAAGCGCTGAAGAACACGCAAGTGCCTGTAAAGGGTTGAATAAATTCAAACATACATACATATTTATAAATTTATCATACGAAACTCTTCTCAAATTTATATTCCATTTTCGGTTATGTAATAAGTAAAAAAATTCTGTGGCATTTCAAATACTTTTTTTATTTATTAACTAATAGCCATAAGTAACTAATATACTACACGGGCATACATATAGTATTAGGGCGTTCGTTATTTCCCCGTGAATTTATGCGCTGAAGAGATGTATTTAGTTTGCCATGGTGTTTGCAAAACCCTAGAGGAAGCATCTCATACCCTCCGAGCTGAGTCCATTTAGATATGTTCGCCTGTGCGTCCGTACGTCTGTCTGTATAAACATAAATTATTTTCTCAGTTGTCTCAGATATCGCTTTAAAGTTTTTCTCTTCAATAAGCTGCTATTTGTCACATATCGGACCATGAGAGCATATACATATGTACATAGCTGTCATACAAACTGGTCCATCCAAATTAAATCCTTCGATGGAAAACTTTTTTATTTGACAAGATATCTTTACGAAATTTTGCACGAAGTATTATCCAAAAATGTCCTGCAATATCGAAACAAAATTTTTAATCGGTCAACTATAGCTTATAGTTGCCATACAAACTGACCGATCATACTCATGTGCTTGGATGGAAAACTTTTTTATTTCAGAAAATATCTTCACAAAATTTGACACAGATTTTTATCAATGTATCGCTATAATCTCTGAAAAATTGTTCAGATTGGAGCACTATATCATATAGCCGCCATACAAACGAATCGTTCAAAATCAAGTTAAAAATTATTTTACACAATTTTATGCTATAATAAATGCATCTGTGTAGGGTATTATAACTTCGGCTAAAATTTTTTCTTCTTTTCAAATAAAACTATATACATACATTTTTTCCTTATGTTTAATATGGGGTTTTTAGTTTCTTTGCAATAAATTGTTTATCTCCAAAACAAATAAACCCACAACTTTGAAAAAATGATATTCTAAAACAAAATTTCGCGCTCTAAACGAAATTCGTAAATTTTTTTTTCATAAAATCAAGTCTTTAAAAGTTATATGCAGTGAAAGTAAGATCTTTATTCATTCATACATAGAAGCGCCTTGTAAATTCTGTGTTGCTCATACGACATGGTGTACTGTAACTACAACGGGCATCAGCAAAAAAAATCAGCTTGCGTTATAACGGTCACCCTAATTTATATGTACGCCTTATATATTTGTTTAAGATTAGTGGAATTGCTATTATTTGATATAAATTGTGCTCGCTGAACTATTTCATGTGAAAAATTCTGAAAATAACTTCAAAAACATGTCCGCATTTTTGATTTGCTTGAATAAATAATACATAATTTTGTTGTTGTCGATATTGTTGCACGTTTGCGCAGACTGAAAAATTGTCAATTTCGAAACGCGCAGACTTCTTTTTATTTATAAAGTATACTTGATGGTTCAATGCTTGAAGAATATAACGAAAATAAATCCATTGAATAGTGAAAATAAAAAAGTGAATGTAAAAATTTCAAAATTACAATTACAATGAAGGGACTTGAGATACTGTTGTACATAGGGTGGTGTTTTAATGTGTTATACGCCAAAGTAATTGGGTTCGTTTGTTGTATTAAAAACATATGTTTGTGTATATATAATCGATTAAATGTAGCGCTACAACATTCACCGTTCCAACGTTATTTGCAACGTACTATTTTAGAATTATAACTAGCATATTTTATTCAGCATTATCGTCTGTTGTTGTGGGGCTTCTTGGCGCGGCATATTTCAAACGCAATTTCTCGTATGTTTTACGATCCTAAAATGGAGTGGAATTAATAAATTTTAGACGATTTTCAAGCGTTTATAAGAATTTAGTAGCAACTCACCTGCGCGCTAACGGAAGGTCGTATGAGTTTTAGGGCGAGATCAAAGTGCGACTTGCGTACGCGCAAATCCGTCGAGTCCGGATTATGTATGGACTCTTTCAAGGCCAACATGGCAGATTGCCGCACCAGACCAGCCAAGTCAGCGCCGGTATAGCCGTCCGTGCACTCCGCGACGGCTGTGAAGTCGACATCGTCCGCCAATTCGGGTCTAGTGCGTTGCTGTAAGTTATAAAAAAAATTAATGAATTAATTAAAAAAAATTCAAAAATCTAAAAAAATCAGAAATAAAAATTAAAAAATGTAAAAACAAATTAAAAAAAAATCCTAAATGTAAAACAAAAATTAATTTAAAAATGTAAAACAAAAATGTTTTTAAAATGTAAAAAAAAAAAACAAATTTAATAAAATATATAAAAAAAAAATAAAAAAAAACTACAAACAAATTTGAAAAATAAATTAAAAAAAAAAATAAATTAAAAAAAAAAATTAAATTAAAATTATTATTAAAGAAAATTAAACATAAATATTTTTATTTATAAAAAACAAATTAAATAAAAATTAAACTAAATTATTTATAATAAAACAAATTAACCAAAATACATTTTTTACATAATATGTTTAATGTAAATGTCTCTCACCTTCGTGGTAGCCTCTAGAATAGCGACGCGCTCCTCCTTTTGCGGCAGTCCTACATAAAGTATGGTATCCAAACGTCCGGGACGCAGTATTGCCGGATCTATTATGTCCGGCCGATTACTGGCGGCCAAAATGTACACTCCTTTACGATCCTCGACGCCATCCATTTCGGTAAGCAACTGGTTGACGACTCGCGTACCGGAACCGCCTTCATTTGTGTCGGAACGCTTCGGGCACAGCGAATCGAATTCGTCGAAGAAGATGACACAGGGTGCCGAGTTACGCGCACGCTGGAAACAAGCGCGCACAGCACGCTCACTTTCGCCCACATACTAAAAATTAAAAAAAGGGATATAATGAAGTTCTAACGGTTTGAGCCGTTGGACGGGCTTGAGGGACCAAATTGTACACACCATATTCATTAGCTCCGGTCCCTTCACGGATATGAAATTAATGCCCGCCTCATTGGCAATGGCTTTGGCAAGTAAGGTTTTACCGCAACCCGGCGGTCCACAAAGAAGCACGCCCGACGGCGCAGTCAAACCGAGTGTGATCAATTTTTCCGGGAATTTCACCGGCGCCAAGACGGCCAATTGCAATTCTTCGCGTATATCTTGCAATGAGCCGACATCGGCCCACGTCACATCTGGTACTGTTATGAAGCCTTCGCGCTTCGAAGACGGCTGCACGACTTTAACCGCCTCCATGAAATCTTCTATGGTGATGCAGAATTCCGATGCGCATGTCACATCCGTTGGCGGATTGTCGAGCCAATTAAGTAGCTCCAACAGTGATGGTTCCGATAGATTGGGTGCATCTGTTGTGTTCGACGAGGGCTTGCTGGACTCGCCCGTTTTAGTGTCATCAATGGTGGTGGCGACTACTTCCGTTGATTTTACGCTACTGTCGGCAATTTGTACATTTGTTGCATTGTTGCTTGATTCGGCTTTGGCTGCATCCTCACCCTCTACATCCACGTCCATTGCCTCAGCGTCTTTCTTTTCCGTAGTCGTTGCTTCTACTGTTTCGGCGCCATTTGTCTGTCCTTCCGCTGTTTCCTCATCATTTTCTGAATCCGCTTTTGCTACGCTGCTGGCTGCGGTAGTTTGTGCTTCTTCTGCTTTTTGTTCGTCATCTGCTTTCGCATTTGCGTCAATTGATGCCTCATCTTTACGATTTTTGTCTTGTTCAGCTGGTTTGTTACTAGCATCGGTGCTTTCATCAGCTTCATCGTCCAAATCCACTATGGTTATGTTGCGTTGTGATTCCAACTGGAAAGCGCGTATACATTCTGAGCACCTGTTGGTAAAATTTTTAAATAAAAAAGGTGGATTGCTTTTAAACATGTACACTTACTTCCGCTTGACTGCAATTGTTGCAGCTCGCGACACAAGCGCCAACAGATCAGCACCCACATAACCCGGAGTTAGCTCTGCTATTTTATCGAAATCACAATTCGAATCAATCAAGAGTCCATAGCAAATTATTGTCAATATGTCTTTGCGATCTTTGCGCGTTGGTATGCCTATAGCAACCTCATGGTCGAAACGTCCAACGCGGCGTAAAGCCGGATCCAAAACATCTGGTCGGGTGGTTGCGCCAATGACCAAAACGCTTTGTCCGTCTTCTGTTAACTTTAAATTGTCCAAGCTGCTAATCAATTGCGAAACAATGCGACGTTCCATATCTTTTTGCGCCATCGAGCGGTTCGAGGAGATTGCATCGATTTCATCTATAAACAAAACGCTAGGTGCATACATGGTCGCCTGCTCGAATACGTCCCGTATACGTTCTTCCGACTCACCGGAGACGCCGGCAATCAACTCAGTGGCCGCAACTTCGATTAGTGGCAAGTTTAGTTGCTGAAAAATTGTTTAGATTAATTCAATAAATATTGTATGCCAAGTATTAAATTATTAAGAAGGTATATGTATATGTATTCCTTGTATCTGTACTTACACCTGCAATTGCATGCGCCAGCAGGGTTTTACCACATCCAGGTGGCCCATGTAACAGTAGTCCACGTGGTGGCATTAAGCCCAAAACGAAATAAATATCCGGTGACTTTATATGCATTAAAAGTTCACAAAGCTCTTTCAGTGTCTTTTCCATACCACCGATATCTTGGAAAGTTTCGCGAGACTTGCGCAAAACAACTTCTTTCTTGAACTTGCGTTGACGCAGTTGATTAATTTGACTTGATGCTGTTGTTGGAAATGCCCCAGAAGCGGCATCATTACTTTGTTGATAACCGGATAAACGATTTGAACGCTGCATTTGTTGTTGTTGCAGTTGCTGACGCATATGTTGCTGCTGCTGCTCATTGTCTCGCCTATCAAACGGTTGAGTAGCTCTATCGTTCCTCTCTATTGATATGAAGGGTATATTCGTATTGAACTTGGAATATTCGAAAGTTATGCCTCCATTCAACGCCAACTTACGCTTTTTATGTGGCTGTTGTTGTTGCTCCGTCGATTCGGGAAATTCGTGACGCTTCTGTGCACCAAGCGTGACAGATACGCCACTTGTGGAATCAGTCGTGGCTGAATTTGATGAGCCCTTGGACGATGACTCTTGTGGTACATTGCTTTTAGTGAGTATAACACCGGAAAATGATTTTGTTGTACTTGTTGCATTCTGAGCTACTGTTCGAAAAATTAAATTTACCCGATATTAAAAATTATTATGTGCCCGCTTGTCATTTATTAGTATTTACTTACTACCATCTGAAGATTTGCCATTTGCACAAGTATCATCCGCGCTATCATCATCACTGCTGATATCAATCGCTTCACCAGCAGATTGTTTAGTTGTTGTTTGTTTCGATGCATTTGTCTTTGGTTTTTGATAAAGATTATTCATCAAATTGTTCATCAGATTACTAGACACCGAATCCTGAGAAATAGACAGGATTAGAAATGGAACTTAGGTATTAGATATTATGAAAACAATCAACAAACTTACGTCCATAACTTCCAAATCCGAACCATCCGAATCATCTCCACTTGACGGTTGACTTTCCAAACCATAACTGTGCGAAACAATGCGATAAGCTGAAAGTGACAATAAAAAGTCAAATCAAAAACGCAAAATAATACTCGATTAGCAAAAGTGCTTTTTTTAACACTCGTACATACACATTTATGGAAACATGTATTTAACTCACCTTGCTCAACAAGCGCACGAAAGGGGGCTTGCTTGCGACGTGTATACTCGGGATAACGCTCCATCAACTGCCTTGTCATTACACTTACATCCAAAAACTTTTTGTCCACGTTTTCTTCTAAATACTGCAAAAAAAAATTATCACCGATTCATTAATCCGGCATATAAACATGCAGTCATTTCGGTAGCTCCAATTCAAAGTTTAAAGCCTCATATACATAACCTCAACATGTGTCCAAAATCAGGCAGTCGAACTTAATTATTAACGCATATTTACCTGCTTAACACGATTAATTATTAAAGGATCATGCAATAGTGGCTTATTTTTCTTCATTTTCTATTTGTTTTAACAAGGTTCAGCAGCTATAAAAATGAACAAACTCAGAAAATCGCGACGCCCGCTACTAGCGCATTAACCGAACGTCGTTGCCAGCTTTCAATAAAAATTAATCACAGTATGCCAGATAAACCGCCAACAATTATTAAAACTTTCAACTAAATAATAATTGACTTTGAAAACCTTATATATTTAGCAATATTCCAAAAACTAATTTATAGCGTTTTTTTAATTAAGCAAGCACTTGGCTAGAAATATTGTAATAGTTCTTAAATATTGCATTTGCTTTCTACATGCAGTTAAGATTTTCATCAGTATGGCATCGACATCGCGATCGAAATTATCGATTACAAATTTTTACTTTTTAAGGCTGAAGCTAGACTTTACAAATTTATAAGCCTTCCAAAATTTTAAATTAAATCTCCTTCTCACTCTTAATAATAATTGTGAAACCGTTTAATTCCATTTAACAAAAAATAATTGTACAACAATAAACAAATAAAAAAAATAAAAAAATATTAGAAAGATTTTCATCTTGATTCTTAGTTAATATTTTTGAAATAAGATATACACTTATTGCATTATACATTTTTCGCGCAAATATGACTTGTTTGAACCTTAGTGGAAATTTTTTGTTTGTTTGTGTGTTATTAAATCGAATCTTAATTCTTGAGGGGTATATAAAAATTGATACTCATAAGTTATCGATAGCTTTTAATAATAATTATTAGCGTTGCACATCTCTATTTGTTCATTCAATGTAGAAATAGAAGTAAACATTTGTTTAAAGGAAACTCTTAACTTGTTGCGTGTTCAACTTTAAAAACTTCTAACTAACGTGTGAAATTTCAAAATGGGAGGATGTCGTTGTTCGTTTCGCGGCTGCCCTGTGGGAACGTCTCAAAATCCCGGCATGCATTTCTTCCATTTTCCACTAAAGCACAGAGAGCGCTACCGACGTTGGTTGAAGTTAGCCAACACAATGCACTTCCTCGACTTTAACAAGGCCTACCAAAAGAACCGCGTTATTTGTGCCAGACACTTTCGTGATGAATGCTTTAAGAACTATAAACGGGACGGCCTAAATAAGGGCGCTGAGCCAACACTAATGCGCTTAAATGACGAAATGGCTTTGGATTATTCGCACGAGGAGGAGAATGGTGGACCCGAATTGATCAAATTACCACAGTGTACACTAAAGCATTTAATTCCACCGGAAGGGTATGTGTTTGCCTTCTCCTTTCATGACAATTTGGTTGTAAGTGAATACTTAAAGGAAAACAATATTGTACTAGGGAATACTCATGAAGCTAAGCAATTACATATTGAAAAGAGGCAAAGAGAAGAAGATCATATAAGCTTTGATAACTCCACTAACGCGAAAAAAATGAAAATTTTAAACTCAACCGCCATCAATTTACTTTCCAAAACCAGTGAAATAATACCAGCTGATACAATTATTAACATAAAAATCGATCAGAATGTCTCAACGTTGGATATACCACTGGATACCGAAGTAAATTTCGAATCTGAAGAGGCGGGCGAGGATATATCAATAGAAGCAGAAGAAGAAGGGGAATATGATTTCATCCAGATTGAAAATTATATAAATGAGAATTCAGTTGAACTGGAAAGTGATAATATATTCAACCAGCAAAAATGTGATGAACTCTCTAAAGAGCTACTAGATAAAGATGAGAAATATGTTAAGAAAACAGAGGAATTGTTAGCACGAATTCGGGAGCTGGAGAAAGAGCTCGGGCAATCAAAAGATGAGTTAAAGAAGAAAACAACAATTTTAAGTAGAACAGAAATTGAGCTAGACAAAGCCAGCACCGCATACCAAAATCTGTTGGAAAACTATGAAGAATTGGAAAATAAATACAAAAATGAGTTAGAAATCAACAAAAATACTTCGATTGAAAGCCGATGCCTGAAGCAAGAAAAAGCCCGTTTAAGTGAAAAATGCTTGGAATACGAAAAACAAAAGCAGCTAAAACAAAAGGAAGCAGTAACTACTAGTCAGGCATCGTCGTCGTCAATCGGCAAAGAGATCGCCATTGGTAATCGACGTTACACTGCAGGAGGACACAATAATATGCAAAACACGCCGTCAAAGGCACAACTATTTAACGGTATTAAAAAATACATATCATCATCTATGCTTGCATTGCTACGCATGGAGATGTTCGGCAGTGCGGATCGCAATTGGAAACCCGACGAGCAACGTGTGGCCATGGACTTGTTGCAGCTTGGCGATGAAGTGTATAAATACATAAATGATGAGTGGCGTTTTCGCTTACCCGCCTTAGGTGAAGTCAGAACATGGCTGGCAGACACTACGAATTCAATGGATGATGAAGAGGATCTATAATTTTTAATTAGTTTTTATTATTAATGGTGTACAAGAGATTAATTTTTTTATATAAAATAAAATAGGAATATTCATTGACGATTAAATATTAGTTCCAAAATGTTGTTGCATTATCTGCGAAGTTTGTTGCTACCGGACTATCCAAATTACAAATAATTGACGTGCTCTGTAATAAATAAATATTTATTGTTATTTAAGAAAAACATGATGACGTATTAAAATATCTATTAGGATTAAAGACGTACAAAAGTATTGTTTACTAAATAATGATTATGAATTTTAAATGCATAATAAATATGTATTTTCATATAAAATTTAACTTTGTTTAACCTAAACAAGACATAATAAGTAACGCAACGAAATTTGTAACAATGAGTTGGAAACGTCGAAGACTGCATATATGAAATATAAGTATATCGTATATAGATGTACGTATATAAATTTTTAGTGTGCCGAGCTGAGTCCATTTAGTGATGTCCGCCTGTCTGTATATACGCGCACTAGTCCGTTATATTTTGAGATGTCGATCTGAAATTTCTCCCCGAAAAGCTGCTTATTTGTCGGAACTGTCGATGTGGGGCAATTATAGCACATAGTCATTGTATGGAAACTTTTTTATTTAAGAAGATATATTTGGAGTGCATTGTTGTACAAGACAACGCTGCAATCTCCGAACAATTTTCTTCAGATCGGACCACAATAGCATATACTTAGCTGCCATACACTCTTTTTTTGTTTGTGAAGGGTATTATAACTTCGGTACAACTGAGATTAACGTAATTTCTTGTTATTATTATCAGTTCATATATGCTTTAGTTTGTATACATATTTATTAATATATGTATGTATATACGGTTTAAAACTTGCCTGCACTTCTGTAACACATATATTCTGCGTCGATGCATCACATATTCGCCCCGTCGGACAGCTGCCAGTCACATCAGTGGGCTTTGTTGCGCCAAAACAAAATGCAAAAGTGTTGCGACTCGTGCATGCGAATACTTGATTATCATTGCACAAACCACAACTAGATGTATCACCGCAGCTTGCCGAGGCACCATTGCTCTGAAAGCAAATATTAGGTAAATTCGAGCAGATGAGTCCATCAGCGCAATGAAACATCTGATCCTTAATGGGTACGGTACCTATGTATGTACGTTTATTACAAAGAATTTATTTAGTAAAAAAATCACTTATGTTTGTAAGTTTGCGCGAGCACTGTACCTCCATAGCATAGATAGAATGATGTTTCATTAATGCATGCTGCGCTATTGCTCTGACAGACATTGCAGGCTTGGCCGCTCACATACCAGACACTTATTGAAAGGACGAAAAGCGCTTGCTGTGGCCGCAATGAAAAAAATAAATAAAAAAAGTTAAAATATTATAACCGGAAAACGAGTACAATGGCGCCTGCTTACCAAAACTTCGCGTTTAATTTGCATTTTGTTAACTAATTTAGTTGGCAATATCTTTCGTTGATAACATCAGCGCGACTATTCTTTGAAAGCTGTTGTCTCTATGCTTTTTATAAATTCTGCAATTCGCTAAGATTTAAGTAAATATTGTTTATGGCTTATGTATGTATGTATGTATGCTACATATAAATATAAATGCTGATGTAGAATTAGTTCCAAATGTACCCATTTTCAAACAGCACTGGTCGACATTGCAGCATTTTAAATATGCTTTTGTTGCTTACTTTAACGGTTGAATCGAATCATATTAATATAGTGCGATTATGCAAAATGTTTGAATGGATAAGTTTGGAAAAAGAGAGTTAATTTAAATTTAGTTTTAATTATTATAATTATGTAACCTGATTTTGAGAAATTGATTATTTTTAAAAGTAAAGTGTTATTAATAATTTCCTAATCCAAAAATTGCATGACTAGTAAAAGTTTATTTAAAGAGCCTTCAGTTATAAAAATAAAACAAAAAAAACAGAACACTATTTATTAAATACCCAGTGGTTTCATATATCGTATTTACTGCTGGGTTCCAAACTGCTATAACAAAACCAAAACTATCAAGTATTCCAGCTAACATTGGCCGAAATAAGAAAAATAAGTGAACAAATTTTGTACGAATCTATATATATATAGCATGTATGCAGACATAGATATAATATCTGAAAGCAAATAATCTTGATCTTGAGCGAAAACATACATACATACAAGAATATATATATTTCCCTTATATGTTTGTTGTTATTTTGCTTTTGTATCTTCGAAACGTGCTGTAGAGCCGTTATAGTTGATTTCCTTTTATAACATAGATATTGTTTTAGAAATTTCTTTGGGTCATCCACACACATTTCTTAATGTAAGAAAGCCAGGCGTAACGCAAAAGCGAAACCAAGTGAAAAGTGCTAATTCGAGTTCAAAAAACTTTTGATTTCAATGTCTGCTAAATGTGTTCAATCAACTTTGTAGTCTCTTCTGTCTTATGTGAGATGTTGTTGTTCTTAATTTACAAGGTACTTTCTTGCGAACATCGAAAACTAAGCGAGATTGATATGGAGTTATTTATATATTATGTATATTTGAGTGGGCTAAAAAACAGCTAATCCTTTTTTCACTTCATACGGTTGACCTTATACCTATTATTGGTCAATATGTGAGGTATCTGAGTGAAGCTAAGAGTTCTGATAACGGTATGTCTTGATGCCAAAAATGGATAAAATTGGGCCTTTACTACCCGTAGTCCCCATATACCTTCCGTTTATAGCGGTCCATTGTGTACCAATGGTGGCTCAGCGCTGGCCTAGCTTCCACGAAGCCCAGTCTAGTAGGAGAACACAAGAGGATGTGGGAGCACCGACCCGCCCCCATTCTATCGATAGGTAGCCTAGGGTGCCTTTTCTTGCTAGATCATCGGCTTTGCAATTTCCTGCGTTTCCTCCCTTACCAATCTTATCAGAAAGACACTCGATTTAAACCCTCCTCGACCAGACATGAACGAACTGTAAATGAGTCCAAGGATAGTATCGCCGCTCTGCTATCTGAGTGAATGGTTACCTCTCTGAAGGAGGCTGCACTCCGGAGTAGCAGATCTACTTCTACATTAATGGCTGCAACCTCGGTTTGGAAGACTCTGCAATAATCAGGATGTCTGAAGCTGGAGTTGGTAGAGAGCTCCTAACAGTAAAATCCTCCACCAACATTTCCCCCAATCTGTGACCCATTTGTAAAGATGACAGAGAAGGACCTGCCAGAACTCAGTTTGGCGACTCCATGATCTAAGTGATCCGGCGTTATGAAGTCAAAGTGTGTGGGGATATCCAAATGTTCAGATAGATATGTGTTCTGTTAAGAACCCAAATTCTTTGAGTCTGATAGCAACTTTCACAGCCATACACCTTCCGTCGTTGTCTACGGGCACTATGTGGATGATAACGTTGAGTTCCATAGTTGGAGAGGACCTTAGTGCCCCACACATGCTATTGAGGTGGTCTTTTCTAGAGCCCTCCACTACGTAAAAACTCCTTAGAATATAATGAAGTTTTCCATGTTGTTGTAGATTCAGAGGACCACTTTGGGTGAGAAACCCCACCTTACCGCCAATAGCTCCTCTATATCAGTATAAGGCAATCGATGCCTTTTTTGCTCGCTCTTCGATATTCGGCTTCCATGAAAGCTTCCTATCCAAAATGAGCCCTAGATATTTCACTATATCCGCCGGTTGCAGACGGATGTCTCCCATTTGTGACAGCGGTGACGCCGGGATCTTATATCGTCTAGTAAATCTTGGTTTTACTTCGGTTGACGGCGAGACCACTTCCCACCGCCAGGTCAATATGTAAGACAATGCCAAAATTTAATGCACTCACTTCAGGTCTTCTGCTGGTTTATGTTTCCTTCTCATATTCAATATTAAATTAGCCTCTTTGGTTGAATTTATATCACTTATATCTCATTTCAGGAAAGCAACAGCTAAGCAATTTACGATTTTAAGTAAAGCTTCACAATAGAATTTATTCTTCAGAGACCTCAATGTCTCACACAATCCTTATTTACCTAATCTAAAGAAGTGTTAATAAATAATATATTTAAAAAATTGCATTTTTCCCATTTAGCTTTATTTGTATATTTATATACATATGTACATATATATATATATGTATATACATATATATGAATGAGTGTACAAGCTATTTAATAAAAGTGTATTTTCTAAAAACTGTATCTAGTTTGGTTAAAAAAATCAAATTGGCATTCTTCAAGCTTGCTCGTTATAATAATCTCTTCGCAATCATTGTGGGCACTGTACACCACTAATGCATTTATTCTGCGCAACGCTGTAGAACAGACCGGCTTTACACTTCAGAACCATTGATATGTAGGAGGTGCCGTCACGTTGACAATATATATATCTAAGGAAGACAAGAAATCGAAATCATGTGAAAGAAATATACATATTTATTTCTACAAACATATACATTTTTGTGGATTTCTCCGCGCATAGTTTCGATAATTTTTCAGTAAAAAACCATAAAAATAAAATTGTTTACCTGGATATGGCGTAAAGTTTCGATTTATTTAAGAGTGGGATACTTGTCCACTTATTCATTATAAGGGTAATTTACTATACATTCAGAATCATATCTACTTCATAAGTACTGCAAATATAACTGATTTTTCAATAGATAAGCATCGCTACAAAAGTAGACCGATAGGGACAGCAAACGACGCCATATTTTTCCCCGCTCTTTTGACATTTCTCTTCAGCAAGGTTTGCCATTTCATCATTGAAAGATATACGATCAAAAAACGAGTCGAAATTATTAAAATTTACTACCGAAATTCGGAGTCAGTGGCCTTAACTTTAAGAGCGTTACTTCCAATTTTTGGTCGTCATAATCGTTCTGTCAGATCAACAATTGACAGTCTAGTGGAAAAATTTGAATCCATAGGCACAGAACAAAATGTTCCCGTGAGGGAGACACAGAAGTGCCCGTAGTGTCGTGAATATTGCTGCCGCAATCAAATTGTGGAAAATTTTTCGGAAACATCTTGGCCTACATCCTTACGAGATCAAATAGACGCAAAAACTGAAGACACTTGACCAAAAATCGTCGTATGTTCGTAAATTGGGCTAAGCAACAACTTGAAAATGATCCGAATTTTCTTTGATAGAAAAGAGAAAAGGAATCGCTAATGCTCAATGATAACCGAATACTTTCGGCCCGAATTGGATGAAATGGACTTGGGCAATATGTGGCTCCAACAGAACAACACCACAAGCCACACAGCTAATGTCACAATCGATTTATTGAAAACCAAGTTTGGTGAATCGTATTATCTCATGAAATTACCCAGTCGATTGGCCGCCTTGGTCGTGCGATTTGACGCCGTCAGACTATTTCCTGTGAAGCTACAACAAGTCAATGGTCTATGCCAACAAGCCAGCGACAATTTATGAATTTCGTACGAATATCAAACGTGAAATCGCAGTATTGTAGCAGTATCGGCCAATTTATGCTTGAAAACCCTCGAAACTGGGTTAAGCGTCTGGACTTCTGCAAGCGTGCCCGTGGTGGCCATGCAAAAGAAATCGAGTTCCACGCATAATGGCATCGAATGTACTTTCACAGGATTAAAGTAGTAGCGCTACCGTTACCACTCTTGTCTTGGCTGTCTGTCTTTCTAAATACACGCATACTAGTCCCTCAGCTTGTGAGATATCGATCTAAATTTCACACACATCTTTTTCTCCCCAAGAAGCTTCTTATTTATCGAAATCGCCTATATCGGATCAATATAGCATATTGCTGCAATACAAACTGATCGATCAAAATCAATCCCTTGTATGGAAACCGCTTTTATTTGACAAGAAATCTTGAGGAAATTTGACATAGACCATTATCCAAGGTAACGTCGGTCTCAGAAGAAATTTTTCAGATTGGCTAACTATAGCATATAGCTGCAATTTTTTTATGGAACATCAAAAATAATTTTCACAAAATTTGTCTTAGATTGTTCTACAGAGCAAAGCAACAGAGTCTCAAGATCGTACCACTGTAGCATATAACTTTCATTTAAGCCGATCGAAGTCAAGATAAGTATCGGGCATGCTGACCCAAACACAATGTAAGGTGTCACTAGTCATTTTTGTCTTGTTAAACAAGTTGTCTGTTGAATCAAACGCATTTTCATAAAGATATTTTCACGAAGCCAAGAATTCACTTTAGTATGAAGATGATACTTACGATTGGCAATCGTCGGGGTTTGCTATTTGGAAATAAGATCCGGTTTTGCCCGAGGTTTCACATGCACTTAATGTATCCACTGGTGTTGTTGGTGATGTTGATGCTGTAGTGGTGGCTTGAGTTACCGCATTTTCATTTGAACATGTGGACTTTAATTCAAACTGTAAATGAAAACGAAACAATCAATATACATATAGAAATTCATATGTTATATACAGATAACATTCTCTATGCAGGCAGGTGACTCTTGTATGTAAATACATATGTATGTATGTACCCAGCAGGAAGTACTTATTCGCATAAAATGAACTAGAATCGGAGCAACTCTGAATGAGTGCATTTGTGTGCAGGATAATTTTACATACATACATACAGTTATCTAACCGTTATCTATTATTTTTCTTTTCGTACTTACGTAATCCAGCACTGCTTGCGGCGCACATACTTTCTTCAAGCTTAATTGCGAAACCAATTCCTCACTACACACTTGATCTGTCGGACAAGAGAGGGGACTGGTAGGTACCAACGTTGTTGTACTCGTACCTCTACATATGCCGAATTGCGTTGAACTTAAGCAAATGAGCTGTCCATTTGTCTTGCCAGTACATGTACTGCTACATGCTGTAGAATCTTCCTGACCTGCACAAACCGCTATAATATTGACACCATCCGGGTTCGCCTCACATATATTTTCCGAATCCGTGCAGTATTGATTGTTTGGGCAAGTGTAGATTTCTTCATCAGACGGTCCCACTGCAAGGACGAGTTTCCGGTTAAATATGCATGGCCGGGTTATAATATTTGCATATAATTCTTAGGTACTCACATGTTGTCGCTTCATAGCATAGTTGGTAGCTGGTCTCATTTACACATAATGCGAAATTATCCATACAGGTGCCACAGGACTGACTCGAGACTAATGTTGACGCCAACACCAAAAACATACAAATTGTTACTATCTGTGAAGAGAGAATATTAATGCTTACTTATTTACCGAAATAGTTTGTACTAAAGTACCAACCAATGTATGAAATAGTTACTTAGTTGGGACAATCGAAAGTTCTTTAGAAAAACGCAAATTTACGCTATCGTCATTCATTTAAGTGGAAGTGGCAATGATCAACGATTGTACGGTTGCACCGATATCGCTTCTTTTGACCTTCATCAGAACGTGCTTGTATGGTTAAGTCATAAGTTAAGCAATAGACAAACCATATCCGATGAGTAACCTATAAAAATCGCTTTCGTCAGATCACAAGGAGGCATCTTATTCCCTTGTTTTGGGTAACCTTGATCAATGAATTATTATTTCTACTCGACAGAGATAACTTCGCCGCATTTTGTCCAGGGATGAATCTTAATCGCCCATCCCGGCTCATAAAAACGGTATTTGACATCTCTGCCAACTGAGCGGAGGATCGCGGCCTTAGTGTAAATGCGGAGAAAACAGAACTCTGTCTTTTTACAAAAAGGACCAAATTTCTTCACCGACGGATCTAAAGGTGAAATAGGCATAGAAACGAGCTTCTTCTTTTGTATGTAATCTATACGCTGAAGGTAGCTTCAAACAAAATGTCTACAATTCAGACCATCAAGCCGTCTTCTGCTCTAATCAGCAAGTCCATAAACTTTCTAGGGAATAGCCAAGCGGCAATACCAAGTTTCACCGCATTAGGTTATGCAGTAATATAGAGATGAAAGGAAACTAAAAGGCAGACGAGTTGACCTGCTCGAGCGCAGCTGGGAACACAATTCCCTAAGCTAACCCAGACCATTCAAGGGTTCAAGGGTTGCTTGAAGCAATGGACCCTAGGGGCAACACCACAGTTCTTGAAACACTAGCAATGCAGGTTATTACTCAAAGTTACTTTGAGGTTGTGTTGGTGGTGGACAAACCAAAAAGCTTCTACTACTAGGCAATGTGTAATATTGTACGGGACATCACAGGGCAACTACCCTTAAGATCCAACCTCCACAAAAATGTAAAAGTGGGTTCAGCGGAATGCAGAGCATGATGAGGCGCAGGAATATTTTCTTTGCGAATGCCCAGCCTTCAGCCGTATGAGACGGGATATATTTCGGGGGTCACAATGTTCTAACTTAAGAGACATTGAGGAGGAGAGGTGGACATTTACTAAATCAACCGAGTTACTCGATATGGCTTAATTTGATTACTATTCGGAAGCACAATAACCTTAATAATGGTCTATGTGCTCTAGTGCTTCATTTTCAATCAACCAACCATGTGCTCTCTGCCTGCGAAAAAATATTTCCATTTAGTACAGACAGTCCTCACATTCACAAATTATGAGGATATTCTTAAATTGCTTTATTATTGCTCATATTAATGTAAGAAATCTCCGGAAGCCTTCTCTAAGCTTAGTCCATTGTGACAGACAGTATGTATACAGAGAGAGTTTCTCCGTAGAAGCTTAAAATATTCTTAAGGCTTTACTTGTTATGAAAAGCAATATCCGCCATCAGCTATCTATAAACGAATACATATCTGCTATTCGGTTGTAAACTGTATTTTCTCCAATCCTTAAAGGTCGTAAGCTCTTACTCTGATCTGTACACCATTTCCACAATTTCTCACAACCGTTTCGAAATTCAAATTCTTTAAACTTCGGACATTTTTTCATTACTATTTGTATCCTGGCATCCGTTTCAATTTTGCACTTATCTTAGTTACGTGTGGTTAGGCCACCTGGACTTACTTTTCCAAACATTTTCGTATATCAAATTAGACTTTTATTAACTTTTCTCGTATTTCAAATTGCTTTCACTTGACCAAACGCGGTTCGTCGTTTTAAATGCACTAGTAACTAGTAACTGCGATGATTTATAGCAACATCTGCCTATTTATATCTGACAAATCATCCATAAAATTTCGTTCGACATTTATCTTTATTATCTGATGTATTTATTCAGCCGATTCATTTAGATTACATTAATGCTTTGCTTATAATTCATACACATATTTCTTATTTCTAAGTTGAAAACACCTACCTACGAATGATAAAGTTTCAGTTGTTTGCGTAATAAATTTTGTATTATCTTTATATAAAGATCTGCAAGTAGTTCCTTACTTAAGTATAAATGTCTAGTCTGACACACATGTTTCCGTCACATAACGATTGTTTTTTTACACCTTCAATCAATCGGAAATGGTTTGCGCAAAAGTTAAAAGGCACCCAATAAATTGGGTGGAGTTGATTCGTGGAAGTCATATTACCTGTTTTATTGCATATTTAGTCGGAAGCATAAAATTATGTTAGCGTTTGATAATAAAACTTCGAAAGTTTAAAAAAATTCCTATTCCAAAATGTATCTTTTTGATGTGACACTGCCCACCTTTAGGAGAGGTTTTCCATCTTCAAAACTACTCCAACAATTTAACATTTAGCTTAAAGATGGACAAAACTACCAACAATTTCAATTTGAACAGCGTAGGCTAAATATCAATCCTAACAGGGATATCACTTGAACAGCTTGGAACTCCGGTCTGCTGTGGTACCTTCTTCTTCTTCTTTTTTTGGCGTAGACACCGCTTACGCGATTATAGCCGAGTTCACAACAGCGCGCCAGGCGTTTCTTCTTTTCGCTACGTGGCGCCAATTGGATATTCCTGGTCCTTCTCCACGTCGAACACTTTCAGAGCTGGAGTGTTTTCGTCCATTTGGACAACATGTCCTAGCCAGCATAGCCGCTGTCTTTTAATTTGCTGGACTATTTCAATGTCTTCATATATCTCATACAGCTCATCGTTCCATCGAATGCGATATTCGCCGTGTCCAACGCGCAAAGGGCCACAAATCTTTCGCAGAACTTTTCTCTCGAAAACTTCGTCCAGGCCTCTGCACCATATAGAAGGACGTGCAGAGACTTATAGAGTTTGGTTTTTGTTCGTCGAGAGAGGACTTTGCTTCTCAATTGCCTACTCAGTCCAAAGTAGCACCTGTTGGCAAGAGTTATCCTGCGTTAGATTGTTGGTGGTGTTTAAGCTGGTCTCAAGATAGACGAAATTATCTACGACTTCAAAGTTATGACTGTCAACAGTGACGTGAGAGCCAAGTCGCGAGTGTAACGACTATTTGTTTGATGACTGGAGATATTTAGTCTTGCCCTCGTTCACTGCCAGACCCATTTGGTACCTATAAGTCATATATATTAGATCATAGGACCCTTACAAATCAACAAAGCGCTTTGAGCCTATCACAAAATCTGTGAATCGCCGAAGGTAAGACTGCCGAGATGTTTCCACCACAGTCTTGAAAAGACCGGACAATGGAAGAGAAAGTGCCTGGCTGTTTCCACCCCAACCTCACCCATACAACTTTGACAATTTGTGTCCGACACAGATTTTAGCCTTACCGCATGAATAATTTTCAGTCCTACGATTGCTAAGAACTTTGCTAAGAGAAAGTAGTTTAGTCGATCTTCTGCGTTCAACACTAGGCCAAAAGAATCATGCAGTCGCATAGGTGCTGATCGTCGACCAGCGCCTGCTAAGCGCACGCGAGTTCAACTGGTATAATCCCAACAGTTTATTTGATCTTGAAATAGATAGTCCAGAAATCAACAAAGATTTTACACTGCATACATTGCCACATTATTCACTCTGCTCCAAGTGGGGATATAGGGTCATACCTTCCTGCAGGCTACGGAATTTGAGGATCTCCTTTCTTCCGATCAGTGCAACATATCCCAATGAAATCAGATCAGTGATTTCAAACTAAAAATTGTATAAAATAGATCCCCTGATGAATACACCTATTTCCGGTAGTATGTTAGGTATAAAAACGACCACATTCGATGTCGTCCGAATTTATAGCACCTTACTAGTATAATTCAAATTGCTTGAAACTATTTACCGCTGTCTGGTTGGATCCCGTCAATGCTTTAAAGTTATATTAATTAGAGAACACATGAAATATAATTAAATTATAATGTATGGTATTTGACTCCTAGAAAGACTCATAAAAGATAGTTAGGTAGACAGTCTACGTTAATCATTAATTTTTAACAGTTAGCTTACACATTTTTACTATATCTTAAACGATCATTTGCAAATACGTCACAAAGAGAAAATTTACACGTAGTTTTAACGAGATTACCTACTTACATGTACATCGACGGCTCCGTAAACACAACTGTCGTGGAAACAGAGCAAAGTTGTTGTAATTTTTTATAGTTAAACCACGTTGTTGTCTTTATTTACTTTCAGATCATACAACTCCTCGTCCGACATTTAAGTAGTACCTTTTTCTTGAGTATCCCAAAAGGCGTTTTAGAGGCATACCGCCCGCTCTGATAAAGGAACATATACATTATTTCTAGAGTTTTTCGGCTAGGTCTTTATACTTAGGCAAAGCACAATTGTCGTCGCGCTAATACTAATGAAATATCTAGTAGAGTCATTAGTTCTATTTAATGTAGAATATTCAATTTTCGTACGAAAATGACGGATTTTGAAAATCCTGGTATTTTATTAACATTTACAGAAAGTGAGTTGGAAACGCAGCCATATCAGCTATTACTTTTGCCAGTTCCATTAAGCAGACCTAGTCACTTATTCCACCCTACCTTTCCTAACATCAAGTATACCATCTGATCAAATCTGAGCCAAACTAGTCCATATAAACTGCAATCGTAAACCGAACTGGTAAAAATTGAATTTTCTTTATTGGAAGAATCTTTTTTCTATTGCATATTGGCTACGGAATTATTGAAAATGATGCAGCAGTGTTTTGAGAAGTCTACTTTATAACAAAGAGAAGTGTTTTAGTGGCACAAATCACCCAGTGAAAGTCGTGAAGTCATTAAAAACTTGTATCATGGAAGTCGTTCATCTACCTTTGTTAATCATAGTAAAAGTTAAAGAAACGTGTGTGGATCTCAACACCTACTATGGATCGACTAATCATATTTTGGATATGATGCGTGTCAATGCTAGACTCATACCAAAAGGTCTGATCTTTTGTAACAACGACATCGAGTAGAGATTGGAAAATGGCCTGTTGGACCGCAGATCAAATCAGCACGCCCTGGTCAACTCCCAGCAGCTGTGAAGTTGCAAGGACGATCTAGCCCAAGATAAATCGCAGGAGGTCTAGAGAACATTCTCAACAAGGACCACCTTTCAGTGGTTGTAATAGTTTTGTTTTGACACTGTCCGATCGGGATTCATGCAGTAAGATTGAATATCTCAACATTTTCTCCTGGAAGAACGTCCTTTGTCAGATCAAGATGAAAACACCTCGGATGTTTTACTTTTAGACATCTAGGTGAAAAAGCGGAAATATATGTAAATAAAACAGTTAAGCTGATTTGTGATAGGTCAAGGTATAATTAAATATTTTTGCTGATAGCTGGTATCCAGCCACAGACCTTTTTTCGTTTATCCTCAAAAAGTGTTGTACATAGCAGTCCAATTATGTTCGCCTCCGCAAAGTTGAGGCATCAATCATTTTAACCCAGCCCAACAGAGAGGTCCCGAGAGAAATACTTGAGAACGTTGCTAAGGATCGTACATTCATCGAACGCATAATTACTGACCAGATGACGTTATAAATATAACGTCGAAACTATTCAATAATCTAGCGAATAGCGCTCCAAAAATGAGCTGAAACCGAAAAACCCTAAATCTGCTAAATGCTCTGAAGACCATTCCAGTCGGGGCTTATAGCAAGTGTATAATAAAACGATTTAAGCTTTAACATGATTGTATTGACTCAAAAGAAGTCTAATTTGAAGGTGATAGTAAAGATTTTCATTAAAATAACTGAAAATGTAGCTTTTTTTTGTGATAATTTGGTGAATGGGAATGTCTGTGTACAAAAATATAAAAATTTATGACTCATGCCATGTAAGAGTTTATAAAATTTGGTTAAGTTTTGGTACTCTTTCTGACAAGAGTTATTAGTTGATTACGAAGTTCGCCTTGAATAAAATTTGTGGAATGAGATAATATATCACATCTGACAATAAGAACCAATAATCCCTTTGCCAGTGATAAGCGCTACTACAGTATTTGTTTATAACGCTCATAAAAAAGTGCGGACCTCCACTTCTATGAAGGCGCCGTAAATGCACAAATCTTCTACAAATATTTTTACACTCAAACATGAAGGTTGTTTTTTGCAAACAAAGAGTATGCATAGAACATAGTATTATACCCGGTAGTAAAAGTATATTAGATTATATGACCTACACCAAAAAGCTCTCAATTGTGAGCCGAAATACAAGTATATTCTAATATATCGTAGAATCTGGAGTCTGTTGATAATTTTCGTGTTAAATTCACACAATCTCAACATAACCTAACATTAATGAAATCAGCACTTGGTTAGTAATAAAAGAGTAATCTTATTCAAATATTTACAGTTAATGCAGCGGGTTGGCGAAAATCAGCATTGTTGCTGCAGGTACTTTTGTAGTAAATAGTCTTATCATAAATTAATTTGGTACGGACTTGTTTACTTAAAACCTTGGGTGGAAATTATTTAACAGACACACGTGTAAAAAGACAAAAAACTTCAAGGTTTAAACAAAGTAATAGTTGGTAAAATATATAGGGTGGCTCATGCGTAGGTTTACATTTATTTAAAGACGCTTAACGATACCCTGCTTCTTTATGAACCGAGCTGAGTCGCAAATGACTTCGTAAAAGACACACAGGCAGCGAGTCAACTGGCCACACCGGGATAACTGGCAAGATCATTTACTGGCAGTCCTTTAATCAATTGTGTATTTCGATTATCGATCCATATTTTGAAATCCGGTTCAAAAATATCATCGGCATCCCTTTATCACTCAAATAGAGCTTTCAGCTGTAGCTGTCTCCCTTTAAAATACATATTAAATTATTTGAAGATGAACTCTTTTCGGCTATGGCGTGCTAACTCCAAGATCCACAGCGGCTAAGCTGTTGCTTGTTGTGAGTCACCCTATACAAGTATGTATATAATAATATTATTATATGATTAAATTTTCTCAATGCAGTATTTTATTGGACATAATTGAAGACAAATAAAGCCCTACAACATGGGCCATTAAGCTTTAATATTAGCTTATGACTTTAACAACATGAACGAAGAAATAGAAACAATGCATTGACGTAATTATATTACAGTACTGTGAACTTCTAAAATGGTTAAATTTTCTCCGAAATAAAAAAATATATATAATATAATATATAAAATATTTTTGATGGCGATAAAAAGCCCTCAAAATAGACTTCTGAGTCAATGCATGTACGCCAATGTTTGATTACATTTTTTATAGACTTCATATAAACTTCGGCTGGGAAAGAGTTTTTGTGGTTTCAGCTCTTTTTAAGCCTCATTCGCTAGATTGTTGGACAGTTTCGATATCATATTCATAAACTCAAGTCTTGTCCCACTAAGGTTGCGTTTCATGAATGTGGAGTCTCCAGCAACGTTGTTAAGCATTAACCAAAATGTGTTTAATCGATCCATAAGAGATGTTGAGTTCCTCCAGAATCTCTCTGATGCCAAAATGAGAATTTTCAAGCTCTGTTTCTTTAACTTTTTCGATGATTAACAAAGCTAGATGGAAGACGCCAAGGAGACAATTTTTTTAATGACTTTACGACCTTCACCAAATGATTTGTGCCATTCAAATACCTGTGTTCGTCATAAAGTTCTTCTGCAACATTTTAAACGATTCCGTGGCCGTGAAATTAGAGATTGTTTATCGATTCGGTTTGTGAACAGAGTTTAAATGACTTGAGACAAATTTAAACCGATTATTACTGATTTCGATTTGTGAAATTTTATTTTGGTAATATCATTTCGCGAATATTTATGTATTTTTATCGAGTCTACGGTGCCAAAAAAAAACGTACAAAATAAGCAAGCCGCTCGACTAACCGAAGCGGCATCGCTTTGCTCCATGTGACCTTAAATAATTCCAAGATCCGACGTTTTCGAGTCGAGATTTGTTCAACTATGAAATCCTTTTCTGACTCAATGGGTATGTAAACAAGCGAAAATGCTACATTTGGGACGAAGAGCAACCTTAAGATATTCAAGAGCTGTCATTGCATCCAAAAAATGCAACGGTTTGGTGTGGTTTGCGAGCCGGTGGAATCATATTTCTTCAAACATGATGAAGGTAAGAACGTCAATATCGAATGATAATAAACGTTCCCCATTAAATTTGAAGTGACTGTGTTTTTTCTTTAAAAAAGTAGGAAACCTCGAAATTGAACACCCTTTAGTATACTTAAAGCTTAGATACGTTACTATTTGGCAAACAAGATCAAGAAGTGCCACAGCATTAGGAACAGACGCATAGTCGAACATCAGCTATTCCATCGTAGCAATCCTTCTTCCACCCTTCCTCTGTCGTGCCTTTTTCACTGTATGTTTAAAATTTACCCTACCGATATCGAGAGCCAATAAAAACACACAAAACAATTAATTAATCGATCACATATATTTAAGTTTCGTACTTTAATTTTCACAAAAAGTTAATAACTATGATTATTACACTTTTACACTTTTCAATCAATCAAACTAATGGGCCTTCGTGCAGAGTTTACGGCGCTTACGTTTAACTCGCCTGCCATTTCGACTGCATTTGTATGTATTTGTTTGTTTGTATGTATGTATGCATTACATAACATCTGTATGTATTATATGAAGGCAATATAATTTAAAATGTATATATAAATAACAAAAATCAAAATTAAATAATCAAATCAGTTAATATGAAAAGCAAAATAGTGTTTAAACAACTAAATCTCTCTTAAAACAATACAATACAAAGTATAATCGGTTTATTTTTGCATGTATGTGTGTATATATGTATGCACATGAGCAATATATTGTTTGATTTATGCTTGCCTATGCACTTGACTACAAACCAAATTTAATTGCAAGCAAAAAGTGCTTACTTGTAAGAACGCATGTGTGTGTGTGTGTGTGTGTGTGTGTGAATGAACATGTGTATGTAGGATATGTATTATTAATTTGTATATGCAAGCACTCAATTTGATGGACTTCATTGCTGCTCAAACAAGTGAACTAAAATTAGTTTTTTATTAAAAGTACTAATATTATTTGTTGTTGTTATTAAATTACAAACACACATGTGTAAATTATTTAACTATGCAATTTTAATGTTTGCTCAGGATTTGCTTGCGTGAATGAGCAATAGGATTTACTTAGTATGCATGTACATATGTATATAGATACATACTTACATATGTGTATGCATAAATATATATATGTATATACAAACGTACAAGTACCTTTGTGTACTGAATTCTAAAAATAAACACCGTTGTCTTATGTAATTCTGTTAATTTACAATATTATGAATACTAAAATATCTATAGTAGAAATTAGGCTCAAATATTCAATAAATTTTAAAATTAAATTAATTTTTTAATTATTTAATTTAATCGATTAATTATATAATTATGTCAACAAAAAATATTAAAAAATGCAAAATACGACAAAAATGAAATCATTTTTTTTTTTAAATATAATTAAATAAATATGTTTTCCAAAAAAATATGTATACATATATTATGTACATATGTAATTATTACGAAAAAAATTTAAAAGCAAAAAAAATAGTAATTATTGAAAAATATGTTTTTTTTTTAATATGGACATTTGCGTATAAATAAATATTTTTTCCAAAAAAATATTCATAATTATTACGAATGTAAAATTATTAAAAATTAAAAAAAAAAATATTATTTACTTTTAAATACAAAGAAAAAATCTAAAATAAAAATATTATTTTTGGTGTTTTTAAAATGTTAAAAATTGAAATTAAGTCCAAAAATTAATAAAAATCCAAAATAACCATTATTGCAAAAATATATATAAAAAATTTTATTAAAATGAACCGAAAAATATTCTAAAAAAAAATAAAATTGCGAAAACATATTTAAAAATATATATAGTTTAAAAAGATCAAATTAAAACAGAAAAAAACAATGAGTACAGCAAACTTAAAAAATCATACATACAAATATTTACTGTTACTTTTTACTCGAAATAGCTTTAGCATGGCATTACACACTTAAAAATAAGGGATTTTTAATAAAATATATTGTATAAATTAGTCACATATTCAGAGCGAGTGGCGAGTAATAAATGAGAAAAAAAACTTGTTGCATTAAACTAAATAATAAATATATTTATTGTGAATTTATGTTGTTAAAAAAAAATTAATTCAAATTTACAAACACACATATTTCAAACAAAATACGAAGTTGAATTATATTTTTATCAAGTGATGCGTTAAACCAACAGTTTTTGGCTAATCAATGTTAAAACATTATGACTCGTTCACACTACACTAACAAAGATTGTTTATGGCTCAATTATAAGTAACACAATAAAATGGAACGAAACTATCTATGTGGTTACGTCGAAATTTTATGATTAACAAAGGAACGCGTTATTACAATACTGAAATATTCCACTTGTTCACTGAATTGTCAAAATTTCATTACGTCAACTAATTAAGGGTAAATTAAGTAATTTAGAATAAATTAAGTAATTTAGACTTTAGCCTGATTAATACCATTATCAGTTTTCAGTGAGACTAGATACATTTTTTTGTAGTCAATACTAAAATAAATACGAAAGATCCTTGCCACATCATTGTAATTGACTGAAACTAACTGTTTTAGTGGCAAACATAATTTATCTAAATTATGCATTTTACACTTTGATCAGAATATGGTTTTTACTAGATGTTATGAAAGCCCATTGGTTGATAAATGAGATTAAAATGAATTTTGTAATACTTTTGCTTTATTTTCGTGAAGAAGTAGCAGCTGGACATTTGTGCACCAATGGAATCCAAATTATATATATTAAAAAAAAGAAACTAAAAAAAATAAAAAAAAAAAAAAAAAAAAATAAAAATTAAAAAAAATTTTTTTAACATTAAAAAAAAAAGAAATAAAATTTTAAAAATAAAAAAAATAAATTAAATAGATAAATTTTAAATAAGATATTGTGAAATTAACAACATTTTAAAAATAAAAAAATACTACAATTTTAAATAAAAATAATAAAATTCAAAAAAATAAAAAAATTAAAAGGAAAAAATAATAAAAATTAAAAATAAAAATATTTAAATTTAAAAATAAGGAAAATGTAACAATGTATATATGTATATAAAATAATAAAAAAAAAATAAAATTAAAATTCAATAAATTAAAAAAAAAATAAGAAAAAAAATATTAATAAAATTATAAAAAGTAAAAAAAAAATAATATAATTAAAAAAAAAATTAAATAAGAAATAATTAAACTTAAACAAGTTTAAATAAGACAAACAACAAATTTAAATAACAAAATTTAAAAAATAAAAAAGAAATATATAAACTTATTAAAACTATCCAAAATCATAAAAACATTCATAATACCATAATATAAAAATACTTCAGAGTACATATTTTTGAGCCACGTTAAAAATCGCATGTATAGTGGAAACGAATCATAAGTGAGCGAAAACTATAATGATGAATGAAAATAAGCCTTACTTTTGTTGTACATAAATAAAAAATTCTCAATTTTGTTTGATTTTAAATTTAATTTTTATTTATTTTGATTTTTGTTTTTTTTTTTGAAAATTTAGTTTAACTACTCATACTTTACACTAATACTACAACATTTCAGTTTCGGCAATGCGGAGCAGTTTCTTATTACTTTTTTTTAGTGAAATGCTCAAAACTAGAAAATGAAAGACGCGATGGGTACAAGATTATGAAATACTTATCAGCTCTGTTTGCAGAAAAAAACAAAAAAGTGTAAAATATTAGTTTAAGCTCTCAGAGTTATCGGAGGCATAAAAAAATTTAGTTTGATTTAAAAAAAAAATGCAAAAATTTAATTTAATCAGTAAAATCTGTATAAATAATTTGATAAAAATGAGCTTTTATATTCCATTCTTATTCGAGCTGATAAAATTAAATTAATTTTTTATTTAAAAACTAACTGAGCTTCCAGCTGGTTAGAATTCAAATTCACCGTTAAACGTTATAGCGTAAAAATTTGTTTTATTATTCTCAAAAAAAAATTATAATTTTTTTTTTTTTAATTTAAAAACTGATCTTCCAGATTCCGTTTCAATCGAGCTGTTAAAATTCCGTTAACGTCGCACCCTACAATTGCGCCCTTCACTGCCGATCTGTTGAAAATGTTTGTTTTCCAAGAACCTAGTTACGAATGTAAACATCTATGTAAGTGTGTATATTGCTAATATTCATTATTTAGACTTTTAATAAATATGAAAAATATATATTTTGTTTTTACTTTTTATTTCTGTGTTGTATGTGTGTAAGTGTGTAAGTGTGTATTTATGTATGCTATTAAATAGTCATTGATGTACGCAGCAATGTTGGTGGTATGCAAATAATGCAATGAATATGCACGTATGTATGTTTCGGTGTTTATAAATAATTATTTTATTTTTTTTTCTTTAATTATTCACACAAATGCGTATAATAAATTAACAACTGATTTATTTTTTTTTTATTATGAAAACATTAAAAATGATTTAATTTTAAATATTGAAATTCCGTTGATCACTGAATCTAATATATATAGTATGTTTATGTATATAGTATAATGTTACATTTGAATTGGTTTGTGTATGCGTGTGTGTGTGTGTGGGTGTTATTACCGTAAGCGCTAAGTCATAGTGTTAACATAGTTATTGTTTTTTTAATATTACATACACATACATATATCGATATTTTTTAAACAAGTGTGTATGCATGTATGCATGTATATTATTTTAGTTTTGTTTTTTGTTTTTGTATAGGTCCGTTTTGTAAATTTAATATTAATATGCTAAACAATTTTTCTTATTTTTTTTTATTTTTTGTAGTGTACGTTCTGTGTGATTTTTTTATGTATGTATGTATGCAAGTTTAACTGTTTCTTTCTTTATATATATGCATGTATATGTGTGTGGTGTACTATCGCCTAAACGCTCTTAAAAACTCCAAACAATTAATATATATGTATGTATATGTGTACGTATATTTTGTTTTATATATATATATATTTATGTATATTTGATATTTTAACGCAGTGGTTGGACACTAGGCTAATAATAAAACTTAAAACAGTCATAAAGTGTAATAAAACATTTTAGTGTTTTTGTTTTTGTTTTTGCATTTTTGCATTTTTCCTTCTAATTAATTTACAATCAAAATTATGCTGCAGCCAAAGCGGCACATACACAAGCACAAATTTTTCTACAGGCGCAGCTACATTTGTTGTTGTTTTTGTGTTTTTTTGTTTTCATTTTAAAATACACTCGTACGTAGTAAGAACATTTCGCTAAGCTGCTGCTTTATGTAGTAATTTGTGTTTTTTGTTTTTGCTTGTATTTTAGAAAATAATAACGGTTTTCTACACGTTCCATAACGAAGTCAGTTGGTTTTTAGGATTTTGTTGTTGTTTTTTTTTTTTTGTTTTTTTGTTATTTGTTCTTTTCAAATTAACATTAAATTTGCATTGTAACTCTGTAAATTTAATTTAAAATTAATTTCATTTACTTAATTTACTAATTACTCTAATTAGCGCTCCGTTTTCCTCTTTAAGGCGTTGATTCTCCGTTTTGTAAACTTCCAATTGCTATTTGAAATAGAGAGAGAGAGGGAGAGAGAGAGAGGGAGATGGATTAGTTAGCATTAACCAATAATATTGCATGTGTACAGTTATTTGAAATACCAGTAAATATAATAAACAATTATAACGTATTGTAGTAATGCCATATTCAGAAAAAAATAACGAAACATCCATAAATTCAATACAAATAACGGATATTGTAATATTGCATAGTAATTAGGAAACGGCATTGCGAGCGTACGAGCGGCGAGCGATAGATTTATTGAGCAGCCCTGGCGCTTACAATTAGCGGTAATCTTTATTATATTTTCAACTACTAACACACAGATATATTTGTAAGAAATTGTTTTTATTTTAATAAATGTACATATTTAAGTTCGTTCTTTTGTAAACCAGTTGCAAAAGAACACTCCAACTCGGTTAAATGCTACTATTTTCACAAGAGAGTTGATTGATTGAATAAACTCAATAACGGTTTGCTAATAATTAAATATGAATTATTTTAAAATGTTTTTGAAAATACACAAAATATTCAAAATTAAAAAATAAATTAAAAATTTATTTCACAATTAAACATTCTTCGAATTTCGAATGTTTTTTGAAATATGGTGCAAGAAAAACTAAACAAAATTTAATATTATGGAAAAAAACTAAATTTTTCACTTAGAAACTGCTTGTCTTCTAAATATTTAATATAACATCTTTACGTAAATGTGGACAAAAAAAACAGTACGACTTTTTAATTTAAATTTAGGGCGGAAACACATTCATCGACATATTTTTTTCTAGGTTGGTGTGAATGTCAGAAATGCTCAGAATGTAAAATAAAAAGCCTTCGGTGTTAATTGTTTGTCGCATTTGGTTGGTACAAATTAAAAATTCAAAGAGGGTCGAGAAGGCGTTGACAACGAACCACGCCCAGGACGGCCATCAACATCAACTTATGATCAACACGCCCATAAAATAAAGGAATTAACTCTTGAGAATCGACGACTAACAGTCAGAGATTTTACTGGCATCGTTGGAAACATAAAAACTATTTTGAAAGATCATTTTGACCCAAGAAAAGTGAAAACACGATTGGTTCCGAAATCACTAAATTTTTTCGAAAAACAGCGTTGCGTCATCGTCTGCGAAACAATGCCATCCGACTACCAAGACGACATCAAACGTATTACATATTACAGGCGATAAGCCTTGCAACTATGCTTACGATCCGTAAACAGGATCAATCGGCCGTATATCGTGGCAAAGGTGAGCCGAAGCCGAAAAACCACGTCAAAACAGGTCAAAAATCTATGTTTGTTGAAGGTTTTATTCGTTTATCGAGAGGTAGTATACTCCGAGCTCCTTTCGACAGACCAAACTGTCAACAAGGAATACTATTTGAGTGTTATGTGTCGAGCCCGGAGCTATGGGCCGACAACTCTTGGTTTTTGAACAGAGATAAATCATTGTGGCATACTGCAATAATTCTTCGCCAAATTTTCAACCAATATCGTGCCACAACCACCATATTCGCCAGATTTAGCTCCGTGTTATATTTTGCTATTCAGCAAACTCAAACGACCGCTCCGGAGAAACCATTTTAAGTCAATTGAAGACATTAAACGTCAATTGCTACGCGCATTGAAGGCTATTCCGGAAATTGACTGTTTTGAGAATTAGAAAAAACGTTGGCACAAGTATATTGGATAAAGTTTTACTATTTTTTGCTCATGGTCATGATTTTTCCGAATGAAAATTGAAATGAAATGAAATGCCTTAAACCCAGAATGAATGAAGCAAGATTGCGTCGTCTTAACGTCATACCACACACTATAGAATGAATAGAGGCAACAAGTAAAGAAAAACAAATCTATAAAGCGTATGACGTATTGTTGCGATTTTGTTTTTGTAATTCTGTCACAACTGTCATAGCCTAATCTGAAAAAAGTAACGATAAAAACTTTCCGCAATCTCTTTCTTTATCATTTTTGCTTGAAACATATTTATTTTTTTACGAAAACCAAGATCTAAGAAAGTGACGAAAATATCTCTGACTTGACTAAATTTCATATTTTTCTTAAATATTTTTTCTATTTGGTTGTACCTCAAAATGGGTAATCTTTTGAAAGCTGCGAAATCTTATAAAATTATTGGCTCGTTCACTGAGTAATTTCGTTTAATAACAATGAATTTTGATGATCCGATCTTATTGAATATTTTTCAACAGCCAGCTTCATACCTAACATCTTTATCACATTTGAAGAGCTGAAAAGGTAAGGCTTGTTTTCAAAGGTTTTCTTAAAATTTTGTCTTAATGAATACGGAAGATCGAAAACAGCATTTTTGGCATATGTCACATTTTTACCATCAAAAGGGTAAAAATTCGAACAAGGCAATACCTTCAATTTTTGAGGTATCGATTAATAGAATGTAAAGAGATCGTTGTTTAAAAAGGATTAACTAATGTTGTCTGTTTGGTGGGATTTCGAAGGTTTTGTTCACTTTGAACTTTTGCCGACAATAACACGATTAATTTTGAAGTGTATTGTGATCAGCTGAACAAATTGAGTGATTAACTCAAACAGAAGAAGCCGAGAGGAACAGAATTGATCAATAGAAAAGGTGTAGTGTTCCACCAGGATAATGCGAGACCTCATACACGACTCGCCATAAGCTTGTGCAGCTTGAAAGAGATGTGATACCACAAACACTAAAATATGGTGTATGGTGGAGACTTGGCACCTTCGGACTATTACTTGTTTCGGTCTCTGCAAAAGTTTTTGGATGGGAGAACCTTCACATCAAATCAGGACGGTAAAACCACTAGGACCAGTTTGCAAGGATCAAAAACTAAATTATATAGTGAACGGTTCAATCGGTGTATTTTTTTTTGGCAGTTAGATAAGAAGTTAGAATAGCTAAAGATCACAAAGAAAACGCTTTAGAGATTCGATAATAAAAGGCAAATTTATATGAGAAGAATTACTCACCTCACTTTTAGGTAGATAATTATGGCATTTTTAGTGAGTTAATAACATTATATGTGACCTGGTCTACGGAAAGGGGGCTTAGGTGTCAAAAAAAAAGGAGAACAATTAATGAGATAACGAGAAACTGACGATTATTTTTAACAGCTTTTCCCAGAAAACTAGTTTTCGCACGTTAGCTCCCTTTTCGCAGACCAGGTCACATATAGGTATTTAATTTAATGCCTGAAATTTTTTTCTATATAACCTTGTGTATATTTTCCATGATATGGCTTTAGAAAACTAAAATTACTTGTTTAAAGTTCGAGGTAAGATTAGCTCCCCACGAATTTTCATTTATTCTAGTTCTAATTTTCGTTTTTCTGTTAGTATAAAGAAATAATCCAAGAAATGAAAGTTATCGAATAACGAATACTCATATAGACTTTGTGCCTAATACCCTCCATTGTATAACTGATATGTATTAAGTAACCGTAACCAACATAGATAGGATTTTTACTATTATTATTTTTTCGAAATCCTTTCGTGAATTAACAAACAGACAACGCTAATTATTAACCAATTACTTTATAGAATATGAATTTGAACGCACAAAACAAAAATTTACATACAAAAAATTAACAAGACATGCAAATGAACGAGAACGAACGAACGAAGTCATGCAAATATATGTATGTACATATGTATATACTTAAGAAAAAAATAAATTAAAAACTCTTTAATTGTTTTACATGATAAATATTTTCTTTTCGAACGCAAACACTCATACACGTTCACAACTGTGGCAACAACAGTGCATAAAAAGCAAATTTTCCGGGGCGAATGGGCAGATAGGTCGGGTGTATGAGAGCGCTTTAAGCTAAATTATATTTAAAATATATAACAACGAAGCTCAATAGTACGCTGATGGAAAAGTGCCGCGAGATATTATATGATTTAATGAGTTAAGGTTGAAAATGAGACCAACGAAGTACCCTTATATATTTTGGTTGTAATGGGTGAAGGAAAATCATAACCAGGTATGTTATATAGCTCTGTTAGAATAGTCTTTAGGCAGCCTTCTGTAAAGATCTATTCACTGCTTACTTCTCTGAAATTATGTTCGAGGTCGATGACGCAAGGATATGGTGCTAACTCCAAACATACCTTTAGGCTGAATACATAGTCAAGCTATGAACAAGCTCAGTTCATAATCTTTCTTATTATTTAATCTGCAACGGTGAATGGATATTCCTTGCTCTGGGAAAGATGAATTAGATTTTCATGAGAGTGCATTTTCACTATTTATAATTAGTGAAAAACTATAATCTATATACTAAACTCTTCGCGAAACATTATTAATAAGAGTAAATGGTGATAAGCTTCAATAAAAAAACTTCATCAACTCAGTACACAAACTCGTATATGAATTATGAGCCCTTTTGGAAAATTCAGCAACTTAATATACAAGCAACGGGCACTACAATTCATAGTTTTTTGAAAAAATATATAGGGTGGCACCAAAAAACATAAACAACACAGAATTTAAGAGAGATTGTGAAAAACAAGGGATTTTGAAATCAATAACAATCTCAAAATTATAAATTTCTCTCGAGAAAAACCACAATTACATACTCTATCAGATTCTTAATTAAACGATGTTTAATAACTTCAGATACATACTCAAAACTTGAAAACAAAACTGAACAATTTTTGAAAACAAGACCGAACAAATTTTGCACAACAAAAGGGGTGATATAAGTGGTTAAAGAAATAATGGAAAGATAGTTAAGCCAATATATAAGAGACTTTTGCACAAACTTCAACTAATAGAATAAGAAGTATGAAACAAAAACTGCAAAATTTTTCAATGAACAATTTTCCAATTCTCTTAAATACGCATACAAAACACGAAACAGAACAAAGAAAGAATATTTTATCGAATATGTTTATTAATTTTTTACAAAGTTTAAACTCAGCACAGAGTAGTATAACCAAAGAGAATAGTAATCATTGGGCATACAAACAGTTTAACAAGGGATCAACAGCTCTCACTAACACTTTGTTACCCTTACAGTGATTCTTTGAAAACTGCAACAGTGGTTTCAACGATATTCAAAAGAAACGTTTGCCGGAAAACTTTGCCAGTGAATTTAGGATTACAAAATGGACCTTATAGGTTAACTGCGTAATGAGCGGAAAAAATGGTAACAACAAAAAAATAATAATTGTAGCTTAAGGAGTACAAATAGAGCTCTCTTGACTCTTAAAAAAATTAAACTCCTTAAAACAGATTTAGAGATAAAAGCTTTCAGAAAAATATGAAAAGAAAATTAATCTCCAAAAAACAGATTTACATAAAAGCTTATAGAAAAATATGGAAAGAAACTTAATCTCCTTAAAACAGCTTTAGAGATAAAAGCTTTCAGAAAAATATGAAAATACGAAGAAATACAAGATTGTTTTTCACAGTTAAGGGTCGTTCAGTGAAATAACTCTTAAAAAACTTTGCTCATAAAAAACGTAAATAAATAATGAAAAGTAGTTCTCTTCAGGTGCTCGCTAATATGACGTCAGGGTGTCAGATCGCTCTCAACTAGATTTCTTCTATTGCATTTTATTCTTAATGTACTTAGAGAACAAAAGCGCTGTTTGAAATAAATTTTTTGAACGAAAATTTCTTGAAATATAGTACAATTATATATTTTACACCAGTCAACACAACAAGAGCTCAATTTTACCACTTTCTCATTCTAATTACTCTCCTAAGTTTCCCGCTTTCAATAACCAAAGACGCTGACAATACGCATACTGCAAAGACTTCTAGCAATAAAACCCTTTTGAATATCGTTTGCTTTTTAAGGAACATGTCAATTTACTAATACGAACAAAAAACGAACAGAGTTGCAAAGAAAACATTCATATTATCAATACTCATACCGGCGTAAATGCGAAGTAGGTGGAACCACAAGTCAAAACTTTCGAATTTAGTCGACGTCGCGACTGTTGTTGTTTAAAGATTTTCTTCCTTTGAGATAAATTTTAATTAAGTATTTTGAAGTAAGTGGAAACCCTCGAATTTAGTCAACGTCGAGACTGTTGTTGTTTAAAGATGAAAATAATTTTGTATGAAACCAAAGCTGAAAAGTGCTACGCGTTGTCTGTTGGAGACGAAGCTTTATTTTTTTTTTTTTGCCTTCGAGATGAATTTCGATTAATTTTCCAGTATTTTTTTACATGCTAAAGAATTCAACGTTACTTCAAATGCTATGCGCTGAGCGATTTTGTTTTTAAATAACCTTCCACTTAATTAAATACACTTTATAATCATTTCAACTAGTTTTATTCGATTATTGTGCGGTTATGATATTAAATTACTATAATCTTTTAAATATTGTATGTATGTATGTAGTATAACTATGAGTATACGAGCAATTGTTGAGCAATGAAAACTGCAAAGTGCGGCGATACTGTAGCTTGGCACGTGACAAACTGCCGCTTAACTCTTTTCGAACGCTAATTCACTGCTTTACTAGATGATAGTAAGTGTTACTCTCTCTCTCACTTAGCTTACTCCGTTTGTGCTCCAGGCGTACAATAATCATTACTGAATTCGCTCAATAATTCAGTGATGTATTGCTGCAAATTCCAAACCAACCAAGTTTCAAACCAATTTCGTAGTGAGATTTCTCAATTTTCGATCGGCAATTGTTCTGTCCTTTACTTTTACACGACAACCAAAATTTTGGGTACTATGCGAGCCTTTATTTTCAAACTGTTTACAGCTTACTATGCGGTTTGTTATTTTCTATTTAGTTACTTTTGATTATAACGGTAATGCAGATAATTTCCATCAGCTGTGATCGCATTGTGTCAGTGCAAATACTCCAGTCTAATGCGAGCTTAAATACTGTAGCACATTCGCTTCTTTCTCTTTTCTTTAATGAACACTTATCTTTAGACATATTTCGCAATTCGTGAACAAATTTTCAACTACTCATTTCCTTAGTCTATAGCGTATATAATTCACAATTAATTAATTTTTTATAATTTTTTTCAGGAATTTATTAAATTTATTTTGATTTTTTAGCTAGTTGACTTTGAGCTGAGGTGGTCAACTTGGATACGACACGCGTGAGAGCGCGATTCTCCGCACGCAAACGCTCATTCTCAGTCTTTAGCTTCTGCAATAGCTAAAATGACAAAACAAAAAACAACAAAAGTGATGGAGAAAAAAGAGAAGAACGAGAAGTATAAGAGCATGGTAATTAACAGATTTCGTTTTCGATGATTCGATGATTGATGAAAACATGAAAAACAAAGGTATGAATGACGAAGTTGCGAATGTAAAGGACTGAGATGTTTAACAATTGCAGGGTTAACTTGTAATCAGGTGAGGAAGTGAAAAACATAAAACAAAATTCACACTAAAGATGAGTATATGGTTTGACTGATGATAAAACTGCGGAAATCATAAGTTGTGAACTGCGTGCGCAGAGTTTTGTAATGAAGGTTAATGAGTTGCAACGACGCAAGTATGAATGAGAAATGCGAGATATACATATATAATATGTGTTTGATATGCGAGGGATAATTACAAGTTCTAACGATGGTTCTAAGTATGTGTGTATGCATGAATGCTGAAAAATGCTGCATGTTTAGGCTGTGAACAGACTGTGAACAAATTGAATGTGTTTAATGGTTGTAGTGAACGTGAGGGACAACGATGTGACACGCGAAAATCACAAAACAAAGTGGTGAATACATAACCGTTATTATACAAAAACATATGTTTATATAATATGTACAAATATGTGTGTGCGAATTGTAAATTTGAACAAAAATGAAAAAAATATATATATACAATATTTTTTTCTAAGTAATGAAATGGAAATATAATAAAGGAGAATTAGATCAATTCGCATTTTGTAAGCGAAATACTTTATTAAATGATCGAAACGAAGTGAAAGCTCAAAAGCTGGTCAAGTTTCGAATACCCACATAAGTGATAATTTTGATTAAATAAACATCGCAATTTACTACCTTCAAATATTAAGATTTCGAGATATCGAAATGAAAGTTTGAAAGTGTTCGTTAAGTATCATCTTCTTACATAAGTGATAATTTTAGACTAGTCAAAACTTGGAAATTTATTTAATATTCTAAGATATAGAAAGTTTTAAGAGAAAAGCACTAATTTTAACAATCGAAATCAAGTGAAAGCTAAAAAGCTATAGTTAAATTTGAGTTTCTCACATAAGTGATAATTTTTGATCAAAAATCGAAATTTCCCCTACACAAGCTTAGGCTTAGAGATTTTTGAGAAAAAAACACTAATTAAAACAATCGAAGAAAAGTGAAAGCTCCAAAGCTCTCATCAAATTTTCTTTTTCTCACATACGTTTATTAAGTGGTAATATCTGTTGACTCAAAAATCGATTTATTTTTTAATAAAACTAGTATTGTTCAAACATTTTCATAATCACAACGTTTTCCAAATCTTTACAGTATTTTTTTAATAATTATCGACTTTGAAGGAAGCCTAAAGTTCTGAGCTTTGATAATTGCATTTGTTATCGATAGTTGACTGCTCAAAAATCGAAAAAATATACATTTATTTTTTATAAAGCTCGTATTGCTCGATCAATTTCATAATCTCTCCATAATATTTTCCATACTTGCAGAAAGGCAAAAGTTCTGAGCTTTGATAATATTAGTTATGTTTGATATTTAAAAATCAAAAATGTATAAACATTTCTGAAAGCTACAGAAAGGCGTAAAAATGTGAATATGAGTTCTCCAAAAGATGATCATGAATCTTGTAAAGATCGTAAAGTCGCTCGATGTTTTTTTATAAAATAATGCTTCAAATTTGTGCTTTGAATTATATTTATGTTGGCAAAATATGCACACATCGAATGGAATTATTGTTTGAAATGAATGAACACAGGGTGCAGATAATGAAGAAACTCTTCAGTAAACCGTTATGTGCTCTTCAAATTTGCGCATTGAAAGACTTTCAAAAAATTATGAATAAAAACCACTTAAGGACTAAATATCAAAAATTCAAAGCAACAATGCCGAAGCTGGAGAGAAGCAGAAGCAAAAATCAAAAAAGACAGAAAAGCTTAAGAAAACGTATAATAAACAAAAGTATCCACAGACAGGGTGTTTATATTCGCATTAAATAACTAAAAAAAAATTAAATAATTTATCAAAATACGAAAATCAAGAAAAGACATTTTTGTTTGTAAAAAACTTAGGTTCGCTGTTTGACTATATCATATTAAGCTCTAAAAAAATTGTAAAAATTAAAAAGAAAAATAAAAAATAAAAAAAAATAAATATAAGTATAAAAATAAAAAATATAATTTAAAAAATATATAAAAAAAAAGTAATAAAAAAACTTAATAAAATAAAATAAATAAAAAAACCAATAAAATAAAAACTAAATTTAAGAAAATATAAATAAAATTCTAAAAAAGTCACAATAATTAACAATTATTTGTAACGCATCGAAGCTTATTTTAGCGAATCTTCAATCGGAAGCTTGTTTTCTTATATTCCTATAAAAATTTCAAAAAAAAAACTATTAAATAATTTATCTATTGCAAAAAACTTAGATATTAGTCAAACAGCGAGACTAAAACTAATAAAAAATTCTAAAAAATAACAAAAATTAAAAAAAAAATTGAAAATAATTAAAAAAAAAAACAAATAAAAAAATTGAAAAAAAATAAATAAAAACAAATTGAAAAAAATTATAAAAAATTTCTAGAAAAATTAAAACAAAAAACAGTTATCCGTTATGCATCGAAAGCTTATTTTAGCGTATCTGCAATCGAAAGCTTGGTGTTAAAGCACTTGCTTGGTGTAATCATATTAAATTAAAAAAAAACTATATTTTTCATAATAAATATACGCTTGTTTCAATTCGTATACAGGGTGTTATAATAAATCACAATAGCGTCAGGTTAAGTGTATCAAACAACAATTAACAAACAAAAATATTCACAACTGTGAACGTGTTAAGGCGGTGGTAACGGTTGGGGGTGCATGCACGTATTGTGCATATAGTTGTGTGTATGTGTGTAGTAAGTATGTCGTAGGTATATGTGTAGGTGTGTGCTTGGAAAATTATTTACCTTTAACTCTTCTTCCATTTCGGAAAGTTTGCGTTCCATTGCTCTCCTTTCGCGTTTTTCAAGCTCTGAGAGTGAGTTTTTAGTTGTCTGCAAAAATTAAATTTGCGAAAATTTTGTTTCGATATTTTCTTTTGTTTTACTTTTTTTTCAAATTTAGTGATTAACATTTTTTTTTTAATATTTTTTTTTTTGTACAACAAATATAGATACAATTCAATCATAATAGCAGGCGAGAGCAGCGTTTAGCGGAAACTTATTACTTTTTGTAGGGGGCGGTTGGGAAGCGTGTGTAAATCTATGTATGTGTGTGTGTTTGTGCAGTATGCTTTTTGGCGGAGTAAAGGAAATTAGCAAGAGTCTTTTATTAGGCGTAATATAAGAGCATGACCAAGTGAAGAGTATATTTGCTATTAGCCATTGAGCGCAGCGTGGATTGGTGAGTGGAGCGCAAGTGTAATATTGGCAAGTCGCTTTTTACGTCTGTTAGTAGCTGAAATGTGATTTTTTCGTGTGTCGATAAAGCAGTTGTGCTGTCTACGATCGAACTCGCTAAATGTGATCTATTGGTTGGTATTATTTATTGTTTTGTCTGGTACAGGCATAAATGTATGTATATTTTTTTAGTCAGAGTCAGACAGCACAATGTTTTGTTTGTTTTCTGTTCTTACACATTTACTTGTATTTGTTTGTGTTTATTTTTCCTGCTCAACGGTTGATGTTGAAATCCCTACATTATTTTTGACCTATGTTTTTGGCATATTTTCTGTTTTTGTTTATTTTGTTACTGTTTCTATTGGCTTTTCGGTCAATTTTATTAATTGCCTTCTGTTTAAGCGTAATTTGGCGGAAATTTGTTTGCTTGTAGCTGTCGGCTTTATGCTAAAAACGCATGGCTTGTTTATTTGTATAGATAATTCGAAATTAGCTGTATGTGTGTTGTCAGCGGGCAATGCACGTTTAGTATATTTTTTGTTGTTGTTTTCAATATAGTTCTTTTATAGAGCAATTATTTTTTTAATTTGTTTGCTTTTTCATATTTTTGCTTCTATTTTGTTTATCATAATTATTCATTATTGTTATGTATAACTAAATAATCTATCGCAGATTATTCGGCATCTTTTTTTTAGCTTAAAATTGTAAATTTCTGTATTTTTCAACTTACTGCGTTTGTAAATCTTTCGAGTGTTGCTCTACTTTGTACGATTTCATCATCTTTCTTCTTAAGCTGCTGCTTGAGCTTGTCATTCTCCAATCTAAAATGATGAAAATAAAAAAGTCATCATTGAAATTCGATTTTCGAAATATACATTAACAAAAGTTAATAAATTTTTTAATATTTTCAAAAATACTCAAACGATCAATGATCGATAAAAAATCGGCCTTCAAAGACGGTCAAGAGATCGTAAAAAACATGCCTCGTTTTGGGGGACATTCGACCTCTTGAGCTGAGAATGACGGATATGGGTGCTTGAAAATCGTTAGGGAAGTATTAGAGATATGGCAAGAGAGCTCAACATCTCTCGCAAGTTCGTTCGAATGATTTTGGTGGATATTTTGGGTATGAAACGTGTTCTTGCTCGACTCATTCCGATAACGCTGAATTTTTTCCAAAAAGACTATTGTAAAGAGGTCATCCTTGATCGTGCGAATTGCGATCCCACATGGATTTGACATGCAAACAAGTCAACAAACATCGGAGTGGAACCCGTTTTCAGTCGATCGAAGAGATAAAACAAAATTCGCTGAAGGAACTGAAGGTCCCAAAAACTGTGATGAATATCGGACTAGTATAGAATATAGTTGTCATACCAACTGATAAATCAAAATCTCTTGATCTCTTGGCAGAGATTTTATCTAAGGTAACACTACAAAATCCAAACATGTTGTTCAGATCGGACCACTATAGCATATATCTATCAATATCAAGATAAAGTTTAAGATATATAGATATTAAGATATATAACTTGCTTTAAGTCATACGTAGCTCCGAATTCTTAAAAAAAAAACAGGGGAGAGATGGATGAGGTATCTTGATCGGCTTCCAGTAAGCGCCTCAGAAAGTAGGAGGATGAAGGAAATAATACCTTCGAAAAGTCCCATCCAACTTTAGTGCAAGGTAAAAATGCAAAAACCGAAAGGATTAATACTTTAAGTGGCACCCACGTAAGTGCTAATGCACCCAAAGCTTCGGCTGTAGAGGGTCATGAATTCGGGAGCTTCCACCCCCCATTCACAGAACGGAAATCTTAGTCGAACACCATTTTAGTAAGATATGGGCCAGCCTTTCGGAAAGACTCTAGGCATCCGCATCATCTAAAGGAAAAAACCGAACATAGAATTTTATTTGTTGACCCTATTCGAAAATCAAGTTCGTCTCAGCTGATAATGTCAAAACTATTGACAATAATTTTGAATTCCAATTTGACAACTGGAAATGCACGACATAACCACTTTTTACGAAGATGACCTTCCGGACTTTTTAGGGCAGTGAAGAAAGTGCTGTCCTTCTCTGCCACAGCCAACTTCAATCACTATCTTGCACTTACTTTACAGCCTCCCATAGAGCCTTGTAGTCGATGGCTTCGCCATTCTCTGACCTATCACGTGCTTTATTCTCGTCTGTCGTGGAGTTTGCGTTGGTGTTGGCATTAGTGGTGCTGCTCAAACGTGAACGCGATGCGCCGCGCTCACCGCCACTCTGAAAATATAAAAAATAGAGGCAAAACATTACATTTGATATATGACATTACTAAAGTTGAAAGACATAAAATGGAATTAAAGATCATAATAAACAATTCTAACATTAATGGCAACAACAATATATAAAATTTAATTATATTTTTGTGCAAAAGTACACACGAACGTACTTCGTAACCTTCACTTTTCTCTGACGAAGCGCTAACCGAACGCTGCGCTGCGCTACGTGAACGCGAGCGATTACGCGATTTACGCTCCTGCTCACGCAACGAGTTGCTACGTCCCACCAAAGCGGCCATGGCTGCGGCGCTGCTGCTACTCACTGCCGCCGCAACAGATGTGGGAGCGGCTGTGCTGCTGGCGTACGAATTCAAATTACCATTTGAATTGGAGATCGTCTTGGTCTTGAGCAGCGACGGCGTTGAGCGCGCGCTGCTCGGCGTGCTTCTGTACGACGAACTGCCGGTGGAGGTGCCCTTGAAGGAGTTCGATTTGCCAGCGCTGCTGCCTAGGCTGAAGGAGGCGGTGGTTACACCATTGTCATAGCTGGTGTAGGGACTCATGTAGCGATCACTGGCGCTGGCGCTGCTGCTGTAGGGATTCGAACTGTAACGCGATTCATAGCCGCTGCTGCCACCGCCATTGGCTGTGGATTGGGAGGAGTGGTATAAATATGATTTGTTATTATTATTGTTGATAATACTAATATTGCTGCTAGTACTATTATTGGCGGCAGTGCATGAGGCAGTGCTATTATGAGATCTCGACATACTACTGCTGGTGGAGGGTGCGCAATAGCTGCATTTGCACCTATGGCGGCTACCGGTTGGCGATAGCGAAGCATGTCGAGAGGTTCTTTGCACTGCAAGCTTTGACGTTGGCGTTGGATGATGATGGTGATGTGAAGTGGAGATGATGCAGGAAGTGGAGGTACTTTTCGGATTGGCGGATTTTGCATATTGCTGTGGTGATGGCGGCATCTGCTGATGATGATGATTATACGGATGATGATGAGTGTGATTATGCTGATGATTATGATGTTCATGATGATGAAGATGATTGTCAACACTAGCGCTGACTTTTCTTGGTGTATAATGAGTGGCGTCTTTTTTCAATGCGGTTGCGCTCGATATAGCATGATGGGTACTTGAGGTGCCAGTAGCTTTGGTTGGATAAGCGGTCGTAGCGGATGTGCAAGTGTATTCGTAACGGCCAATTACAATGACGCCACCACCAGCATTTTTACCATTCGAATAATACGAGCTGCTGCTGGCACCCGCTGTTCCACGACTTCCGGCTGTGCTGTAGAGATTATCACGCGAACCATAAATACTCGCATACGGACTCTGGTAGTAGGAAGACGATGATGCGCTCGAGCCATTCTGATAATAGCCCGTGCTTAGAGGACGTGAAGTGGAGCTGCCGTAGCCATTTGTGTGATTGCTATTGTAATTGCTGCCGTTATAATTGTAGGCGCCGCCACCGCTACCGATACCCGAAGACGAGGTGGCGCGCGAACTGGAGAGCGAACGACGACGTGAGGCGCCAGCTAACGGCTGGGCGGTGCGTGAACGCGAACGAAAGGACATTGCAGCAACAGCGGTACTTCAGTTAAGACCACTGTATGAAGGGTGCGCAGTTGGCAAATTTTTTCAGAATTTGAAATTTAGGTGTTTGGGAATATTCAGACAATTTTAATTTTATTTATTTTTTATTTCATAAAAACCGACATGAGTTCACTGAACCAATTTGGATTCGCAGCGTCTTTAGCTTGCGCTCAACTATAAAATTTACAAGAAATTTTAGCGAAAATCGTCAAATTAAGCACTTTGTATATAGAAGTGCAACGCGCACAGCACACAACGCAACCAAATCGTAATAAATGAGGCGTTTAAGAGCGTGAGTTTCGGAAATTTTCGCATTTGTTTATGCAAAATTTTAATAATGCCACTCAAAAATTCAATTAGGCGCAACCACAACGCTGTCGTACAACAAAAATTACAAAAAAAAAATTAACAAAAAAAAACATAAACATAAAACAAATAGGAAGAGGAAGAACTTGAGAAATTACAAAGTCATTGGATGGGAGGAAAATAAAAATGACAAAATAAAAACAAAAGTTATAAAATAAATAAAATATAAGAACTAAAGGAAAAACATAAAGCAGGAAAAACATACAAAAACACAGCCTCAATAACAATTATAACAAACTATAATAAAAAAATTCTGTAGAAGGCACGAACGAATAAAATATAATTAAAAATATAAAATACAAAAAAAAAAAAACAAAAAAAATACAAAAAAATAAGAGAAATACGAAATATAAAAAAATATATATTTTACTACATATCGTCACCTAAAATGCAAAACAACCTATCATCAAAAGAATCGAAATTGAATTTTTTATTCCTTACGAGATTCCTTTACATATGTACATATATGTAGCATAAAATTTTCAGCTTCCGCTGTCAGATATAACCGCTATATAACCAATATATAACCCATCTATAACCAATACTTAACCACTTTATAACCAAAACTAAAATTTAGTTTCAGTACAAGTGCTTTTTATTATCTCTTTTTCCCTTCTCCTGTAAACTTATGCAAAGTGATGTTATGTTATTTTGCATTTTAGTTGCCGATATGTATGTATATTCAAAGATTATTTAAACTGCCAAACAGAAATACATGTCCAAAGAGCCATGAAAATTTGACGTCAGAAAAAAGATTATCCATACACAAGTTGTGCAAATGGCATGAATAGCAAGCAAACGTCTTCCCGTACTAAACTTAAATCGCACATTCGCTTAATTTGCGTTGTGGCTGCCGATTTTCAATTGTACAACATCCAAGCGCACTCTCATACATACACCTAACTAAATGCTCACATTAGCGTTTTCGACCAGGAAACACGCAGATAAAGTAATACAAAGGAACACATGTTTAAGCGAAATGGTTTTCTTCGAAATAATAAAAGCAGATAAAGCAAAGACTTTTGCCATATTCCATAAGCCACAATGCGCCGACTGCTGAATCACCCACGCGGTATTAAGCAAATGGAAAGAAAAACTAAAAATACACTAAACTGCTGTATTGTGAAGGAATTGGGGGAAAACTTGCCAATGCCATGCCCGCAGGAAAAATTAGAGCAAGTGGGGTGGGCTGTTACGTTGAGCATTGGTCGAAATGTCATTGGCATTTATTTTACAATAATTTCTCGGATTTGTAATTTTAGTTTGAAATAAAAATAGACTAAACTAAACTTTTGAGCTTCTTATAAAATGGAAATTATTCCGAGATCAGCTGAGTATTTTAATTATTAAAAATATGAAACGAATAATAAATATAAAAAAATTATGGTATTTAGAAGATAAAATTTATATTCAAATAATTTTTAATAAAAACAAATTTAAAAAAAAATAATAAATAAATAAAATAAAAAAAATAAATTAATAAAAAAATAATTAATTAGTTAAAAAAATAAATAATTTTTAATGAAAAATAATAATTTTAATAAAAAAAAATAATAATAAATAAATAAATTTCCACACATTCGTTATCTGAGACTTGAATAATTTTGGCCCGATTGGGAAACTTTGTAGTCATAAGGTGCTCTATTTGCGCACTATTTGACTAATTTTTTTCCAGTACATTCTGATTGATTTGCATTTTGGGTTATAAGTGAAGTAGGCGTGGTTGTAGCGCGATTTCGTTTGTTTTCGCTGGGGAATGGCCGGGGTTATCACCTAGTTTCATTAAATTTTAAAGTGTCGATTGGGTGATTTGTTCAGACCCAGTTTGGATATTATACTCAAAGTATTTCAGAAGATATGTACATTAAAGCGTTTTGTGGGCGTGGTCCGATTACGCCCATCTACGAACTCGTCCTCACTGTTTTGCCAAGGAACAACGCTTACACAGACGGACAAATGCAGAGACAGACAGCCTATGACCAACATTACTACATAAATATTTTTTTATAAACAATTTAAGGCCGAAATTTTGTTCTAAAATCAATTTTTTTTGAGAAACCCCCTTTTTGTCAAAGAAATTTATTTTGTTTATTTCTTCGATTGATTAATTACTAGATTTAACATTACTTTAACGAAATCTGTTTAATTTTTAATTTCAGAGGATCCAGTTCAGAGATATAGTGGTCACCGCAAAACGTCTTTTTTGAGAAGAGCTCCCGGAGAGCAGCTGTAGCTTATTTCCATGTAAATATTTTTACTAATACTCAAAATACAGTTAAATGATACCACAATATGTGTACAAATTTTTGGATCAAAATTTTTAAAAGTTTTCACAGAAAAAATTCTGAAAAATTCGCTTTTTTCGGCCTTCTAACTGTATATAACCCTATAAATAATTTTTTTGAAGCCGTTATTCAATCAGAAACAAAAATTTTGACTAGTTCTTCGATCATTTCTCAATTTGCAAATGCAAATTTTAAGAAAAAAATAACCTTGTTTCGCAAGTCTTACTGGAGATCGGTGAAGATTTATAAGTGAAGTAGGCGTGGTTGTAGCGCGATTTCGTTTGTTTTCGCTGGGGAATGGCCGGGGTTATCACCTAGTTTCATTAAATTTTAAAGTGTCGATTGGGTGATTTGTTCAGACCCAGTTTGGATATTATACTCAAAGTATTTCAGAAGATATGTACATTAAAGCGTTTTGTGGGCGTGGTCCGATTACGCCCATCTACGAACTCGTCCTCACTGTTTTGCCAAGGAACAACGCTTACACAGACGGACAAATGCAGAGACAGACAGCCATTCGGATTTCAATTCTTCCAACAACCGTTAGGTGAACAAAACTATATGACCAACATTACTACATAAATATTTTTTTATAAACAATTTAAGGCCGAAATTTTGTTCTAAAATCAATTTTTTTTGAGAAACCCCCTTTTTGTCAAAGAAATTTATTTTGTTTATTTCTTCGATTAATTACTAGATTTAACATTACTTTAACGAAATCTGTTTAATTTTTTAATTTCAGAGGATCCAGTTCAGAGATATAGTGGTCACCGCAAAACGTCTTTTTTGAGAAGAGCTCCCGGAGAGCAGCTGTAGCTTATTTCCATGTAAATATTTTTACTAATACTCAAAATACAGTTAAATGATACCACAATATGTGTACAAATTTTTGGATCAAAATTTTTAAAAGTTTTCACAGAAAAAATTCTGAAAAATTCGCTTTTTTCGGCCTTCTAACTGTATATAACCCTATAAATAATTTTTTTGAAGCCGTTATTCAATCAGAAACAAAAATTTTGACTAGTTCTTCGATCATTTCTCAATTTGCAAATGCAAATTTTAAGAAAAAAATAACCTTGTTTCGCAAGTCTTACTGGAGATCGGTGAAGATTTATAAATAAAATTTCTTTTGCAAAAAAAATAAAAAATTCACAAAACAAAAACCGAATTTTTCCTCACTTGCAAGTGACTAAAACAACCCTTTAATATATATAGTATAATTTTTCCTGAGGGGACTTTCCTTAATATTCTGATTTCTGTGGTATTTCTGAAATTGACAAATCATCAATCAAAAAGAACCAGCTGTAAAGATATCTATACAGCTGCCGCTTACGAAACCAGAAGCTCACTAGCTTAAAAATAGTAATAAAATGTTTGAAGAATGAAATCATAGAAACAACTAGTTTTTTTTAACTTGGATCTTAAAAGTAGGCTACTTGGAAGAAATTTAGTAAAATCAAGCCGTTGTTGTTGACTGAGCGAAGGACTGATCCTCAAAAAATATGATAAATAGCAAACTAGGAAGTTTTAAAATTTAATTTATTATTTTTTAAACAATATAAATAAGAACATTAGTTAAGTTATACTAAAACAAATTTTTTAACCCCAATTTCTACAATTTATGCTTATTCAAATCTCTAGCAGTGCGAAACCTAACACATTTTTGTAAATATCGTTATTTAAATGCATTTTTCATGTTAATTAATAAATGCTTGTTTTGATTACAAAGTCAATAGATTTTGCTAAAAAAACAAAAACGATATTCATATGGTAAGTATTCTTTGAAAAATAGTTTTCATTTTTATTATTTTTTCTAAACCTTATTCTGTTTTTTTTTCTTTTGTTTATTGTTATTATTCCTTTATTAGCGCCATTAAGCTCATTTCATCGCTAATTTTTCAATTCGATGAGCGCCTACAACTTTGTTTATTTTACAGTTTTTTTTTATTGTTTTCATTGCGCTTTATATGTATATCTTATAATCACATAAATAAAGCCAAAGAGCATAAAATTCTTTGTGCAGCCTAAATACTAATTTCATATCATTGTATTTTATGTTCACCACTATCCGTTACGAAATTGCTATATTATTTGAATTTTTAATATAAATTCTTTGGAAAACACCTGCACACAAATGTTAAAACGCTTTCGTAACAGTAAAATAAATCTGCTTCAATAGATGAATATGAATTTTCACCACACTACTAGATGTCAGCTGTTAATCCTTCCCGGCGTTTAAAAATAATTTATCACGTCACACTTTCATACGAATCGTGTCAGCTGCAAGCCATATGAACAATATGCAAAAAATAACAACACAAAAACCACGAATTTTATCAATGCGCTAGAAAAAAGCCGGTGAGAAACGGACAAAGAAAGCAATTTGAGTGAAATGAATTCGCACTTTACTCAGACAAGTATTCTACGTTAATTAAACGCCACGCAAATTGTGCGCCGTGCAACTGTTGAAACTCAACTAAAATTTGATGCGTTCGGATGACATCATTTTGCGGCAAGCAAAAATCTTGTACGGAAAAATTCGAAAAACAATAAAATTGCAAATACAAAGAAAACTAAAAGTAAGTGTTTTCTATTTGCTAGACGCTTGTTCACCGCCACTAAAGTTCGCTTCAAGCGCGAAGTCGTCAATGCTTTGCAAAAAATGTACAAAAATGGTAGCGAAATTATAGCAGTTAGTAGATGCACGACTCTAGAGTCGCCTCGAGACCACCAACACTAAATATGGTGTTTAAAAATCGAACAAAAACAATAACAAGCTGACATACACCGCAAACGAAGTCAGTAGTAACACACTTCAGCGCAATATAAATTTTTCAAATGTCATGACTGTGACACGCTGACATCCATCGGTGGTGACGACGGTGACTATAGAATTACACGCATAAAATAATATTAAATTACAAACGAAAAAAAATAATAATACTAAAAAAACCAAATAAAAAATAATAATAAAATAAAAAAAAAACAAATATAA